>NW_021940534.1:2459677-2607078 GCF_001715985.3 Manacus vitellinus
GGCAAAAGCCATTACAATGTACCTCCAGCAGACAAAATGTTGTCCCTCCTGAAATAAAAGGCTGCACAAGAGCCTCACATACATGTTCTCTGGAAAATGTGGCTGGAACCACAGAAGGATGATCATCTTCTCTGCTGGCTGCAGGACACACAGGTACTCAGTGCTCTGACTTCAGGTCATTTCTGAGTCTGTGCCAGAGTGCTCCAACAGATGAGGACAATTTCTATATCCATGTCAAAAATTGTTACCTATAATTTAGGTAGTGCCAGCAAAACAGCTGTACCACCTCCCTTCAACCATTTCATGAATCTAGTTGCATTATTTCCTCTTATTCTTTTGCCCATGTTTCGTTTGCCTCCAAAAACAAACAAAGATTTTGCTTTCCACTGAATGAAAGCAAGAACAAATTAGTTTGCAGCTTCATTTGTGGGGAGAAGAGAAGCATGGTCAAATAAGTAATTTGTCATTTTTACATACCTTTTAAAAGTACTGTCCTAACTGAGCTGAATATCAGTGCTGAATTTATTCCGAACAAACCAGCAGGGGAAAAAATGTACATGCATGACCAAAATTTTGAGCTGTAGGTGACAACAGTGATATTCTCCTCAATCTTCATTCTGAAAACATATTCTCAGAGGCAATACACTCAAAACCTTTCAGATAATCTATTGAGGTGAAAAGCCCTCAGTAGGATATCTCACCCAGTTGGAAAATCCTACCTTCGGGTGCTGAACAATTGTAGCTAAGCTGGAAATATTTAATAGTAATTATCCCTTTAATATGTGATGCTCAAAAAACACAGCTGGGATTGTCTCTCATAAGCACTACAGGATGTGGATGTTTGGGAAAACTAAGGAACATGTATTTCTGAAATTACACATCAGGGTGTAGCCTTCCTTCAGGTCCTCTGGAAACACAGAGCTGGAGGCCCCATTCTGCTGCAAGGACAGGCAGAGCTGAGGGAACAAGGGAAGAGAAAGAAGCAGACTTTTCTTCCTGCAGCCTGCCACACATCCCCCATCTACAGCCTGGAGTAGCTCCAGCTCATCCAAGTTGCTCCTGGTACACCCCTAGTCAAGGTCTCCACCAGATTTTGCAGTGGAGCAGATTTATAGTAGTCCTGTATCCCACCTGCAGACAGGGAACACCACTGCTGCCTGCACGTTGCTGCAGCAGCACTCAGGAGCTAACCCAGAGCCTGCCCCATGCTCTTTAAAAGAATTTTAATTCATTTATTCTTGTGAAAGTAAATAAGAGTCAAGATTCTGATCCCATCTCCTCTACCCTCTTTTATCCTCAAAATTTCCATTAAGCACCTCTGATGTATTCAAATTCTTTCCATAAATTCCCTAAGTTATCTTTTTAAAGGCAGTTAAAGATTACAACAAAATGAGACAATGTCTTTACACTATTTTTTTAATGTTGCACATACTGCATTTTAGAACATTGGAAGAAAAAAAACAAAGTAAACCTTAAAGACAGAAAATAAATACAATTTTTATGAATATATGCAGATAGAGTGCAAAAAATTGCATCTGTAAAACATTTAAATGCTGAATCATACAACAAAAAAGATTTACAAAAGCACTTATTTCTTTATACATGTCAGCTTTCCTCTTATAAACACAAAAATATTTTAACAAATCTTACAAAGATCAAACCCTTTTGCCCTTCACCAGGAGAAAAGTGGTGAAGAAAGTGTATTACCTGGAGGAAAAGAAGAAAAAAAACTCTGATAAACAAATTGTGAAAGCCTAAAGAGGTACCAGGGAAACAACACGTAGACACTGAGGAGGGGTCCATGACCACTGCCAGCTCACCGCAGTGCACAGAAATGCACCTTGGTATCAGACTCAAACACTTTGAACCACATGTATTTAAAACACACACTTTGTCGAGAAATAAGCAATGCTGGAGCACTCAAGAGCTCTCACGAGGTGGCCCTTGGTACCTGCGATGCTAATGCCAGCGCCATAAATAACAGTTCTGCTTCTTTTCATTCCCAAGCCTTGCCCATTAGGCAAAGCAAATGCTTAGACCAGCTGAGCTCCAAATAGCCCATCTGAATTGAAGTTTCTGTGAAACTGAACCAGCCAGTACCAGAGACTGGAAAACAAAAGGAACAGAGATTTGCTGTGGAATCTGGGGACTTTTAGGGGTGGGTGGGTAGCTATGGAAAGGGCCAGCTTGAGATATGGCCCCTGGTTAAACTCCAGGATACGCTTACTCATGAGAAGATGGCCCAGCATCAAGGTTGTGGTGCAGCACCAGCCCAGCACTACACGTGTTACAGAACTGGTGGCTCTCAAAGCCTCACCCGGATGAGCCCCCTGTGCACCACATCTACCACATGGGCCCCAGAAAGCCATAAAGGCAGCTCAGGCACCTTCCTGAAATTTGAGCAACTTACTGCACGTCCAACCTGTCTGGGATCTCCTGGCACTTGGCCAACAGAAGCTGCAGCTTCTGTTTGGACATCCAGAAGGCACAAGCAAATGACTGAAGTCCTTAATTTTAATCCAAGAAAAAAGAAACCCTCTTGGGAAAAATGAAGACAAATGAGGTCATGTCCTCTAAAAAGATGCTGGACTTTGTCAACCAGTATCATCTTGCATAGCTCAGATCAAGATGGTCAATAAAATTCATTGCCAGGAAACTACCTTTCCTAACAATAGGCATTTGCTCAATTCAAAGAATTAATTAAGGGATCACAAAAATCCCTCTGATATAACTACAAAATAGCAGGAAACATTTACTGTGGACTGCACCAAATCATAGGAATTTACCTTGCCAGGAGCACCGTGACCTTCTCCACAGAAATCAGAACAGGGAAGGCTTCCAGTATGAATGCAACTAAAATAAATCTGTCATATGATAAAAGCAATGATATTTCAACCTCAATATTTTGTAATTACTAATTATAAATTATATATGCATTGCATAAATTATAATAATAAATTAAAAAAACACATTGGTTCTGAGAAATTTGAGAATAGTGACACAAAACAGGCCTTTGGGCTTCCTGTTCAGCAACACCATTCAGCTCTCACTTCATTACTTTACTAACTAAAGGACAAATAAAAATTAGACTGAAGTTTTCCAGAATCTTAGCAGTAAGTTCATCTTCCAGCAGACCACAGAAGAACAAACTCTTACTGTTCCAGGAAAGGTAAATTTTCACATCTTTATTGCCAGCCACATGAGTTAGGGTCTGATCCCACACACTCATATGTGAAAGTTTATAACCAGAGTTAGTTTATAACTAGAACACTCTGTTCGACTCTTTCAGTGTATTTTTAAAATTATCTTCCTGTACAAGTATATCCTAGAAAGCCCCAGAGAGTTTGAAACCCCAAGCTGTGGATCTATACAAGAGAAGCTCTTTTGATTTATATAATAAAAATATGTATATAGGATGTAGATTTTTAAATTTTTTCCCATCACATTTCCAAAGAAATCTACCTGACAATAGAAGCATCTCTCCTGTGAAGCTCAAAAGCTGTAGGGCTCCTTCACCTATGAGCTCTAACAAAGCAGTTCTTATCTAGGTCTTACAAGACAACTTTTAAGCCTGAATGAGTTTTTCTAAACAAGACAAGTCTGAAATTTCTACCTTTGCTCAGTTATCTCAGCATCAAAGTTCTTATTAAAACTTGTGAGAAAATTGTTGGAAGATTTTTATCCTCATACAAAGAAATCTACTAACTTCACTCTAAGAATCTTTGGCCTGAGATAGAGGATGAAAAATATGATCATAAAAGGAATTAGTTTGAGAAAGAGTGACTGGGAGAAGGAGATTACAGTGCAAAACAGATTTCAAATTTTTAAAGCAGCGAGCACTACAGCACAACCACCCACTGTGATACCAGAGAACAGAACAGCCAAAACTTGATTTCACTGTCCCATTGTGGAAATGCAGTTGATTTCTGTCCACTTGTATATTTCCAAGCAAATATGGAACTAATATCCAGTTTCTCTTAGTTCGTTCAAGTAAAATGTATGTACATTTTAAACTTATCTTTGGACTTTATGTCATGCTACTGGACAGACAACAGTACATAGCATTCAGCATCATTAAGATGCCCATTAGGCAAAGAGAAACATTCATTACTGTTACCCCTCATGCCCTTCTTTAGGGTAGGCAACCCCATGTGGCAATAATAAATCCTCACTTACTGAACTGACCACCTCCCATAGTTCCAGAATAAATACTACAGGGAAGTGCTTATGCTATAGCATGACAAATATTTTTAGGAATAGATGGGTTTGGGAACAGGTATCATCATCCTCATTTTAACACAAGGACTTGGGATGCTGAGTGGGATCCTCAGATGTATTTGACACAGACCCTGTTACTGATGAGAAATACTGTGCAATATGTGGCCATGGAGATCTGGGGCCAGGTGAAGTAAAAATCCAGATTTCTAGCACTGGTCTCTAATTTTAGGAACTGACCTTTAGGCATCTAAAGTCCAATTTTCATAAGGGGTGAATGCTCCTAGTTCAGAGGGAATGGAGTACTTGCCACTTCTGTTCTCCAAGAGAGACATCTGTGAATGCTCTCAATGTCACATTAATGGCCTAAACCCCCTCAAGTTCTCTCTCAGTGGTTAAAGGTGCCAGGATAAACTGGTGATGATTGCAGGGTGGGCGATGTGCTCCTGTGTGGTACCCTGCACTGCCACAGCCCTGAGCTCTCCTCTGGCTGCTACCCTCATGTCAGCCACCTGCCATGGGGGGAAGAAGAGAGATGGGAAGGGGAGTGAAGCCTGGCACTGACAGGCACCAACCACATCACTAAAATGGAGTTCAGCAGGGTGGATTTACAGAGACATTGATTTAGAAGAGTCACAAGTAGTTGGAGTCCTGTTTTTGTTTCTTTCTCCCTAACTTCTATTAGTATTATTTGTCACGCTTGCAATAAATCTTCTACAAAGTGACTTTAATGTTTCTTTTAAAATTAAAAATCCCAAATGACACAAATCAAAACCCAACTCTGTACAAAGATTCTTGCTAAAATGATTCTCAGGAAAATCTGTGAGCATGACCAGCTGGTGTAAAATAGCTGCCTTCTGGAAAAGAAGGCAAGAAGTCTCTACTGTTCCCAGCGCTTCAGCACAGGTACTGCTCCACTCGGCAGAGTTAGGATGTCCTCATGTGCTGGCCAGGTCAGGGTCTACTTAATGCACATGCTCAGTGAAAAAGCTAGGATATACAGGGCACTGGACATGGCCTTTTAAAGAAAATAATGGTTGTAAAACTTCAATTTTTAACCTCTAAAGTATTTCCAGAATTTATTTCTAGGTCAATTTGCGGCACTTACGCAGCCAAAGGAAGGTGTGCCTGCAGTACACGCTCTCCTTATCCAGCTTTGGTGTAAAGACTTCCATTTACAGTCTGTGCCACTTCTACCAGTCATACAGATTTCTTAGATGCCTGGACTGGCGCTTGTGTTGCCAGGTTGTGTAAACTCCTGCATACTGAATTTCGACTACTTTTTGTACCCTCACCAGGCACCTGACCTGGCACTGGCAACCAGACATTCACAGCGAAAAGGAATACCTTCCTCCTGCTCCATAGGAATTAGCCCCTGATGGGGAACTAACTGCACTTAAATCGAGCACTTAAAAATAAACTGAATGGTGTTGTTTTCCCAGGCTTTACAGCTAGGCATGTGTGCCATGCTTTTAGGAAATACTGTTCTTCAAACCGTTTAAACAAATTCCCACTCTATGGAGAGATCTGCATTAGCTTTAGAAAACACAGAAAGAATCAAAAAAGGTCAAACATGTCCATTACTGGATTCTGGGCAAGACAGCTGCCTTCAGTTGCATTTCTTTAACAGAGGGAAGAACTTGACTGGTTCATTAACACAACAGCAGTAATGAAAAAAATACCAGACACCTTTGTCCCATTAGGCATTTCAGCAAAAACAGGCCAAAGGAAAGAGGGAGAGGACAAGGAAAGAAAGTGGACTAGCAGAGGGTGTGTTGGTCATGGGTAAGGTCACAAAACATGAAAAACCCACAGATTTTAACATGCAGAGGACATTGGGGCATTGCAAGGCTGGTTATGGTTAAAGAGACCATACAGCTCCTACATCTTTGTCCTTGAGGCTTCATTAAAGTAAGACTCACAACTTCAAGTCCATCAATCAAATGGAAATGACAGTAGTGCTGTAAAAACATAGGTAGAAAAATAGTGCAAAGCCAAGGGTTGGACACTCTATAATCTGTCACAGTAGTGCTCTTAAAGAAAACACACACAGAGAAAACATTCTTTATTTATTATAAATGGCAGTTTTCTGCATTGCACTCTCTATTTAGAATGTACTGATTACCTTTGTGCTTCCCTTCAAAGCCGTGGAGGAAGAATAAATAGAGCCTTTCACACTGGTGAGCACTGCCTGCCCTCCAGTCAGGACTGGTAGCAAAGTCAGACAGCATTTATAAAAGAAATCAATTAAAAAGGAAAACAGACAGCATCATTTAAGGCCTTTGTCCTTGCTAGTCTGCTCAGCAGACCACACTTTCTTCTTAAAACAAGAACACCTACCACTTTTGTGACAGTAACCAGAGAGCAGAGTGAAACAAAAAAAAGGTCACATTTCCAGCTGCCAAGAAGGCAAAGTTCCTGGGGCTCAGCCAAGCACAACAGCTCAGACACTCTTCGCAGCACTCTTCAGGTGACCTGCACTGTGTGCCTGGAGAAGGGCAGCCTGGCAGAGTGGGAGCCCAACACAACACTCAGGCTGAGCATCTCATTTAAACCTTGCAGCCCTTAAGGAAAGGGGTTTGGAGTTACAACCAATTACACAGTGCAAACTCGCATCTGTTCCCACAGATATAAAATGCACAGGCAGGAGGGCAGAACAAAAGCACCACCAGCCCCAGTTGTGAGGAGCAGCAGCCAATAAGGAAATAAACTCCAGGGAGCAGAGCCTGATCTCAGCTACTCCTGAGCAAGCCTGGAGTAACTCCAGCTCTTTCAGTGAACTTATACAAGTGTAACTGATACCAGGGTCTGAATCAGTTTGGTGATGAGGCGCAAAATTAAAATGAAGGGTTTGTTAAATGACAGCCTTCCAGATTTAGTGTCACTGAAAAATATTGGTAACAACGATTGTTAACCTTGAGCAGGACAAAACAAATACCCACCAATGGATGGAACTCACATTTACACAGCATTTCCCAAGTATTCACTTCAGTAGGTCCATAAGATCTTAAAGGAGGGCTTGGCTTAGCCTGGTCTGAGTAACTTTTAACAGGGTTCTTGCTGACCCCGCATGTAAACTATGGAAAAAAATACACTGACTGCCCAGAAAATACATTGTACATATGTACCCCATATATCCATGCCCATGAGGCCACTCTATGCTCACACAACCAAGATCCCAACACTGTGCACTGAAGGGGAACTGTATCATGACCCCTCTTAAAATATTAGCTTCTTGCTGAGTTTGCTACATCCATGTTACTGACAAAAGGCATGCCCAATGACAGGGAAATATGCATACTCCTCATATTTCATGGTAGATATGTTGTGTTGGAACCAGAAGAAACAGCAGCTTTCTCAAGGTAGTCTGGGCTCTCAGAAGAGAACCCTGTCTTAGCTGGAAAGTGTTCTGTTGGTTTTATGCTTCTGTAAATGAGATCAATAGAAAAAATCAAATTGATTTCAATCCTGAAAGAAATGCCATGGCAGCCAATTGACAGGGAACTACCAAACCCCTTTTCTTAATGGTTTGTTACCTTTAACAGGACACAAGCTACCAGGCAGAAGAATCTAATCAGGCTTTTCCCTCTCCCTCTTTCGCAAAATACCCAGAACTTTCTGAGAAATCTGAGTGTCACCAAGAACCAACAGAAAGCACAACAGTAATGACTGGGTCTGCAAAGGCAGTGTAACACTGCAGGATCAAGTCATGTGCAGCTGATGGAAAATGGGAAAGTTCCAGCAGTCTTGGAAGGTGTCTCATATTTATGGTATGAACTAGTGAATGGTGTCCTGGTTTCCTTTTCGGGAAGCAAAAGCCCACACCATACGTACTGCACAATAATCTAGATCTTTCCCACACTCGGATTTGTTAGTGATAGAATAGCCTGTAAAGAATAGGCACTTATCCCAAGAATTGGCAGACAAAAAGGAGCATTATTTGGGAGGTGTGGCACCAAAATACAACCAATGTGCTTTCTCACATACATATGCTGTACGGGTGCAGACTCAAACAGACACAGAGTTTTAGGTTGTTGGAGGACTGTGGTTTTTCTTTTTGCTCCGGCAAGATTTGCAAATGCAGCAGATGATGCATGGAGATGCCACGAGCAGCAAGGGAGAGGTCACCAGTGCTATGATACCGAGTCCAACGAGGATCCCCACAACCTGAAAGACAGGAGGGTGAAAAACAGGTATTGAGCTAATGTGGAAAATAAAGGACACATGTGCATGCATAAGCATAGCATAGGTCACAAAAAATATAGATGAAAAAAACAAAAATAATCCTCTTGGTCCTTCCCTGAAGGGTAAAATCTCTTTGCTTCATGTGTGCATGAGAGCTCTGCCCAGCTGGCTAGGAACACACCTGAGTTCTGTTCCACATCACTGAAGCCCGTGAGTGGCCGAGCTTGTTTCTGCAAGGGCCTCTGTCGTAATGGCGTAAGAAGATATCGTTCTGAAAAACAGAAGGAGAAGCTCTAAGAGCAGGTTATGGTACTGCAGGGAGTGGTTCAAGACCAGACTGGAAACACAACCTTCCTGACACTGCTTTAAAATTGCCAGCTGCCAGCAGACAAGTTCACCTGTCTTCTAAATAATTACCTAGACAAACTTCTCGTAGTTTCAAAAATTGGTGTATGTTTGGCACCTCAGCTGTCAGCCAGCATCTTTCCTCCCCGACATTTAAGAAGCATATGTCTCTGAGTTGCACCTATTGCACAAGAACCTGGTCTGTAATTTAATGATAATAAAGGGGCCTGAAAACATCAAATATCTCTGAAAACTGGCAAGGTGAGGGAGGGGTCATCTCCCTGAGGTGCTTCTGCTTGCTGTTCTCCTGCTGTACTTATGCTTCATAGCCATTTTCTTCCTAGACTTAACTGGAAAATTTAAAAAGTAGAAAAATCCTGTTTCCCTTCTCTTTTCTCATTAAGACTTACTAAATTACCAAATTTTCAGAAGGTGACTCACACCCTCCACTACCCTCCCTTAGCCAGCTGTGCTGTAAGGTGATGCTGCTTCCCCTTTCAGTTTTCAGCCCTACTCTCGGCCTTTACACCTATTGCCTTCATCTATGCCCCGAGTTCCTGTAACCCTGCACATTTAGAAAAACCACATTTGAATCCCACAACTACAGTTGCTTTTCCTCTTTCTCTCTTTGAACTGACAAAAACTCAAAAAGGGCGTAGCTGCAGAGCTGTGACAATCTGACAGTCTTCCACTTCAGCACAGCGTTAAGCAATCACCCTGTACTGTATGTACTCTGAAGCAAGCTGGAAGACTCACATTGAAAAAGCATGCTCACCCACACGGAAATGGGACACAAGACTTAGTGAAACCTGTTTAGCATGACGACTAAAGGAAGGATGAAGAATGAGGAAGTCTCCTTGTTTGCTGGCTGCAACAGGAGTTGCACGACAAAAAAGAGGACAAGAAAAGCCATGCAGCACATAACATTTTGTTTCAAGTGCTTGGTAAAGTCCCTTTCACACTCCCACAGTTATTAGTGATGTCTGTGCCAAAAAGGCAAACTGCCATATACAAGAGCACATTATTTCCGAGACTCTTAATCCTGCTAGGAAACTTGAAGTCCACACGAGTTGAGACTAGTTTGCAACCCTTGAGAAACCAACAGGCATTTCACAATTCAGGCTCATAATCCAACATTTTTATCCTCAAGCTTCCCAACCAACCAGTCTCTTCAGCAAACACAGTCCATGACCTCTTAAGCACTCTACCAAGGAACAACCCACTTCACCCAGTATCATACCAGTTTTTGGACGGGCTGTGTCCTTTGTTGTTGAAGCAGGTGGAAGACACTTATTTCCCTCACTCTCAAGCAAATGGGTTTTAACTACTGGAAGAGGGAACAAGAGCAAGGTGTTGCTGGAAAGAACCTCCAGAAAGCAACCAGTCCATCTCATTTCCCTCAAAGAACTACCATGGGACCCACAGATGTGGCTATAACACTTCATGGGGAAAAAAAGGATACTGATACAAATAAAAGCACTGGGTGAAAGATGAGAAAGAAATTGAGTCAGAAGCTGAAGGAAGACAAGATATTGGCTAGGACAGCAAGGAATTAATGAAGAGCTTGGACAGGGCCTCACACTAAGCCCAATCCCGTTACTCTTTATCTAGGCATTTTTCCTGCAGCACTTACATCCAAATTCTGCAGACAGTACCAGCAAAACGTGTGCTTGCAGTTCTTGCACATCATCTGAGCACAGCCCTCGTTTCGCTCAATATAGATCCGACAAACTGGGCACTGCTTAATTGGTGCCTCTGTCTCTGTTCCAATAAGGGATCTAGAAGAGCAAGGAAACATCACAGTGAAATCTAAATGCAACTACTGTTGATATTCCACTGCCTAAAGTATACTGGGCTTATTTTCCAGAGCATCTAGTGCTGTTGTCTTAGTGCACTCAAAGGTGTGAAGCTTCTTATGTTCAGTACCATACACTGACATATACTCACTGCTAGGTGTAAGATATTAATATCACATAAAAGTGAAACTCCACTGCCTTCTTCTTTTATGCTACAGAAAACCAACCCTCGCTACATCCACAAATTAACCACCTATAGCATTACAACTTAGGACTTTGTTACAGACAGCTTGCACAATTCAGTTTACAGGACTGGATTATGCAACTCAAAGCACTGTCCCTGTCTGAACAAAATCAGCTTAAACTCCACCAAAGCCATCAATCAAACCTGGAGAAGAAAAATCATAGCAAGAGCTTTCTGGCAACTCCCAATGAAGTCTCCAGCAAGCAGAATGCTTAGATTTTAAGTCTCTCAGTTCTTGCAAAAAATGATCAAAAACTTTGAACACACAACTAAACAAAATCTGATTCTGAAAATAAAGATGGAGGGCCAGAGACATGACATAATCTAAGCACAAAAGTGCTTTCTTTCTGTAGATTAATGAGTTATGCAAGCTTGTCAATAGGTTATTTGCACCTAAGCAAAATGAGCTAAAATCAGGTTTTTCACAGCGCATGAAATTTACACTCTGTGTAAGAGTTAGGGTTTGTCTACGGAGGGATTTTAGAAATATTAAGCAGGGGCACTGGGACAGAAAGAACCAAAAGAATGTATGGCCTCCACGGACTCCCCTCTTACCCCTGCTCGGTTGGGACTGGAGTAGGTTGGTTTTCCTGGCACAGGTGCTGCAGGTGCCAGGCCTCCTTGCAAGAGGAGCAGAACCGCAGGTGGCAAGCCGGGCACTCCACCGGCACCGGCGCTCTAGGCTCGCTTGCTGCAATGTGGCACACCGTTTGGCAGTCGGCCGTGGGGCACCATGTTCTCTGGGGGTCCAAGTGCACTTCTGAAAGGCAACACAGAGAGAAACAAAACTCTTTATACAGCCTCCTTTTCATTCCAGTGACATGTGCCTAGGCATAGGAGACCCAATTCTACAAGGGGGTGTGGAAGCCAAAGCACTCCACACCCACGCCCACGGGGATTTGAGCCTACTCTTCCTTAGGCAGGTCTGCAGTTGCACTCTGCTAAGGCAGCTGCACTAAAAGCATCACAAGAATAGAAATACACTACACAGAGCATATCTTTGCCTTTTTAGAGGGAGGTCCAAAATACGAATCTAAGTGCTGCTTGCTGACAAGCACGTGCCTTTTGTAACACTAGGGTGTTCCGAGTCTTTCGTACGTACAAGCCATGCAGTAACTTCTGTGTAAACAGCAGAAGGACTGTCATTCAATTAATTTCCAGTCACTTTCCATGCCCTATTTACTCCCCTCTATCTGCAAACTCCAATTAATATTCAATGTATCATGTCATCACTCTTTGTCTGGTAGTGAGCTTAGAACAACAGTCAAGATTTGGGGTGGAGGCACTGAGTTACAGTCATCACCACATGGCAGCAAATGATAATTGTTGAGTCTCTCTCTCCCTTCCTCAGCTTTATTCAAGGAATTTGGACTTGCAACAAAAGACCCAGCAGAAATACATTCACTGTTGTTCACTTGCTGCTCAAGTCCGTGAGATGCAGCTGAACACTCACACCCTGCAGAGCCTCCCTAGAAAAGACCTGTTGCGCCTGCAGGAGCTGCCCATCTCTCATCCTTCCCTGGGAGTTCTCTGGTACCGCCACTGCGAATAATTAGGTGGAGGGCATGTCTCAGAAGCAGGAGGAAACCGTGACTGTGAGATGGCAAAAGCCATTACAATGTACCTCCAGCAGACAAAATGTTGTCCCTCCTGAAATAAAAGGCTGCACAAGAGCCTCACATACATGTTCTCTGGAAAATGTGGCTGGAACCACAGAAGGATGATCATCTTCTCTGCTGGCTGCAGCACACAGGTACTCAGTGCTCTGACTTCAGGTCATTTCTGAGTCTGTGCCAGAGTGCTCCAACAGATGAGGACAATTTCTATATCCATGTCAAAAATTGTTACCTATAATTTAGGCAGTGCCAGCAAAACAGCTGTACCACCTCCCTTCAACCATTTCATGAATCTAGTTCCATTATTTCCTCTTATTCTTTTGCCCATGCTCCCTTTGCCTCCAAAAACAAACAAAGATTTTGCCTTCCACTGAATGAAAGCAAGAACAAATTAGTTTGCAGCTTCATTTGTGGAGAGAAGAGAGGCATGACCAAACAAGTAATTTGTCCTTTTTACATACCTTTTAAAAGTACTGTCCTAACTGAGAAACCATTATTTCTGTTGGTTTCTTCGGTGTGTCTTAAAAGAAGTTCTGAACTGGGTAAGGCCATGGCCTAGTGCTCACTATTGAATTTAATCTTGAACACAGTAGGTTCCGTATGTTTTCTATTGACATTGAGCAGTTAAAATGAGATAAATTGTAGGTCCAGCAGTTAGTTGTTTGACATACTTAACTTTGGAAACCTAAATTCTCCTATCTTTTTTTGGGGTAAAAGACAGGATGTCTGGTTTTGACATCTCTTTGAGAAAGGGAGTTGGGTTTTGCATCTCACTGGTTTTTAGCAATTTGTTGCAGTAAGATGTAATTCATGAGGTGAAACTCCCTCCTCTCCCACTTTCTCCATTTTAAAAGAACTTACAGATAGTGTTTTCCAATCCATGCTGTCTCATACAGTTTGGTTTATCACAGAGTACAAATGAAACCAGAAAAATCTAAAAAGACTCAGTCAAAAAAAATGGAAGAGGCTATCATCCTGCTCTGACAAGTTGCTCCATCTTTTGGTTAGGGTCATTTCTCTTCCAAGACTTTCCCCTGCTTCCCCACAGCCAGTTCAGCCACAATGCACTCCACTCTCAGGAGGAAAGTCTTCCCAAACAATGCCAGCACTGGGCAGGGATATGGCCAGTTTTCATAAAACATGTGAGCAGGCAGGTCAGATGTGGGAGGCAGACAAAGGAAATGCAGCACCCTGAAGAAAAGAATTTCTGTCTCAAGAGAGGTACTCATTAAAAGGATGAGTCTATGATTCTATTTCACAGAATATTAGGAACACCTCCTTTTAAAATGGACTACATTTCCATCAGGCATAAGATGGAGATTCTCATCATCCACCACTCAGCCTATTGGACAATTGTCACAGAAACAAAAACATAATGCATGTGTCCTAACCACATGCTATTCCTCTATTTCTTTACTTCTGATAGGGGCTGACATCAGCCCTATCCTTAATAGACATAGAGCAATTCCTATTTCTTCTACCAAAATATTCTGTGCATAAGCTCTGTGGCTTGGCCCTAGCCGGATGCAGAGAAGATACAGATATGTGAGAAAGCTTGTTTTAAAGCCTGAGAATATTTGCATTCTAAGAACACAAAACCCACAAGAGAACATCATATTGTCAGTGCACTCTGCAAAGAGTCCATATCTCAACTGAATAAAGCTGAGAGAAGAAGGGTCTAAATAGAGGAAGTTAAAGGGCTATGTTGATCAGAACAAAAGTCATGAAGGACACCCTAGCACCTCCCTATTTTAAGGGAGAAGAGGGTTAGGTTTGAAAAAGGCTAGGTTGTGCTAAGGCTGACACAGACGTAAGACACAAAACAGATCTCAAGGCTGCCGAGAGTCCCTGGGCAGATTCCAGGTCAGAATTTCTCCCCAGCAGGAGCCATCATCAAGGTTTATTGCTGGCTTCAGAAGAAGACTGGTAGACAAGTGTTCTCATTGGTCAGGGTAAGCAGGCTTTGGCAGGTGAGGTTCAGGTCTGAGAACAGAGCTTCAGGCCAGCGGAAGCTAATAAGCCAAGTCCAATTGATGAGTCCAAAAATGGGGTCAGCCTTGGGGACAAAGCTAAATCCAGGATAGGCAAAAGGTCTTGGCCAGGGCTGGTATTAGTGCTGGGTGCCCAGGTCAGAGCTTTAGCTAGCAGGAATCGTTGGTCCCAGACATCAGTAAGCTGGATTTATTGTTGGGGCCAATAAGCAAGGCAAAAAGCTATGTCCAAATCTGCTGCTTAGATACGAGTTCTACTCACTATAAAGGAGCAAGGACAGATCTTAGAATCATCATGAAGAGAGGTAGCAGAGGTAGAGGAGAATTTGTCAGACTTAAGCAAGAAAGAAAAGGGAAGGAGGATTTTAAAAATAGACAAGTTTCAAGCTTCTGTGTGTGGGAGACAGTAAAAAAAAGAGATGTAACAGTGAGTTGGACAGAAGATCATGAGTTCAGCTTTGGCTAGTTATAGAGGAGGAGATACCAGAAAACATTCATTTCAGAGTCTTCAGTTAAAAAAGGTTTTACATAAAACAGATTAGTGTACTGCAAGAATGTCTCTCTTCCTTAACTCTTTAATATGGTAATTTAACAAGCTCTGATTTCCATTGTCTAGGACTGTAGATAAGCCACCAATGGGCTTAGGGACCAGAGGGACTTGCTAAGGAATTAAAGATAAATGAGAAGGTGGTATAATAAGAGAGAGGAATAAAAAATGATAGCAAAGACTGGGATTTTTTTCTTTTTTTTTTTTTTTTGGCCTGAGTGCCTGCAAATCATAGCTACAATCTGCACTCTCCTATGAATTCTGGGGCATATTTGAGCATGCCCCATTTTGAAGTTTTTGTACTTCGTGCTCATGAAGTCATCTGACTCATGTCAGATTAGATCCTATAAAAACCTATATGTTCTTCTATATGACCATCTTTTCAAGTGCATTACTTTGCCTAATTTTTATAAACCCCTGCACTGTCTTACATATTCCTAGTCCACCTGCACCTAAGCATGCATGCAAAGCAAGAATATAAGCACAGTCTTTCAAGGAAAGTTTGAAAACAGGCAGAGTTAGGGCAAATCAGTCCCAGACACACCACTCGGCAAACTACCATGAAGTGAGTCCTTTGAAAAACACTTCAGCTTCCAAATGAGACTTTCAAGTTGGTATCGGTCTTTAAAAGCAGGAAGGGGATCTCATCTTTCTAACTACCAAGCTTCTTCTTCAGCCTTGGCAAGGAACCATCTCCAGATGCAGAAGGCTTACCTCTGGGAATAGGAAAGCTTGGCCCCAGTGAGACCATCAGTTTCAAATTTCTTTACTAATAGGCTTTACTCAGTAATGAGGGGACCTATTATTCCTCTGGAAAAAAAAGAACAACTATACTTGATGAACACACATGAGGCTTCTACAGAATAAAATCTATTTTTCAGTGATGTTTGCAAAAATCCACATTGCACTTCAGGGTATGTCTCCCCCAGAAGTTCTGAAGATCCCTATGGATGTATAAGAGGACTGTGCCCTGCCCTGCACCAGCCTCTAGCAGCTTGTCTAGTTCTAACAGTACAACCACCACCTCGAGGACTCAGGATGAGCATGCTATAGGAAGAACGATGGAGCCTCAGGCTCACAATGTGAGAGTGTTGCCCACAAGCTTGAGTAAAGGTCTGATAATTCAGTAAGATGCCACTTTGTTGATTCTGGAAAACTGAAAGAATTTCAAATTTGTCTTGGAGCACGGTGAGATCTAGTGAAAATATTTCAAAACAAAGACATCTTCTCTGTCTGTTCCTCAACTCACTCAACAGGCTTTGTCTTTGCAGTATGTAACAGTGGTACCTCCACTGACACTGTAAAAAGGAAGGTAATAGAAACAAAAATATTCACACCTCGTTCAAACTTCAACCTCTTGTACAACTGAAACTGGTCAACAGGCACCAAACAGGCAATCTGAAATTAGAAACAAATACACAGAAAAATCATTAGAAACACAGACTTAAAAAACTTAATAAGAATGATGTTCTACACACCTGCTTTCCTGAGCTGGCTCAAAAATCCACCTTTTTTTTCCTGCTTGCTTTCAGCATCACCTTCCTCTGTACTCTGACTTTCTTCACCAAAACTTAAAGCAGTTCTTGACCTCCCCTATTTCTGCAACACAGCCTAGTAGATGAGCCCACATCTTTCTATCATGCATAGGAAAGCCTTCTCTGTGGATTCAGTATTTACTTCAGGCTTTTCAGTTTCGTGTTAGTTTAACGTAACAAAGGGTGACATGTTGCCAGCCTTGGAGACTGTAGCATGTTGTTCGTGCACAAGAATACTGCCCAAATGAATGGTTCTTCATTCATGTCTCCCAGTCTTAATGGTAGAGGTCAGTTAGCTCTCAGGAACATAAAAGCCAGTCTGGTTTCCATTTTTCATTCACTTTATGGGGTGTGGGCTGAGGCAGCTAATGCCATTGCTGTTGGAATTTGACTTAGACACACACCAGCCTACTGGGAACTGGACTGAAGATAACATATTTAGCTGGCATAGACAATCAGGCTTTGCTGATACATTTTACACATTACCATAATTAAACTAGCAGCCTGAAAGGCTAAATGGTCTAATCTCCAATTAACAGTCTGCGTAAGAAAACCAAGTGCCCTATTTAAAACTAATAAGCAAACCTGCACACAGGGTAAGGAGGGATTCAAAAAAAACTTCATAGACACTTCAGGAGCTACATGTTTGTTGGATTCAGAATGTGGGATCATTCTCTTTGTCTGATCCGTTTGTAATATTGTACCAGCACTGAAGATATCTTTCTCTTTTACTGAAAATAAACCCAGACTGATACTAATACAAGACCTGATCATTTGAAGCACTGTGAGGCAGTGTGGAACTTTGAAGTCAAGGGCTCTCATTCAGTGGGATACTCTCATCCAGTAACCCACCACAGTCCTTCAGATTACTGCAAAAGGCAAAATTTGCCTTCAGTGAAGTGGACACTGGTCCTTGCTCCCCTTCTGGATGTGTGATACAGTATTCATGAGAAGAAATATAATGACAAAAATCCAATATATATTCCATATCATACTGTGAACACATTTCCTTTCATAGATTAAAAAAAAAGAAAATAATAAATATATTTGTATTATTAAATATGAAATTGCTTTATTAAGATCTCGAATCAATTAGACTTGATTGCACAACATTGCATTTTGTAGCAGATGCTTGGATCATTTATTTAACCTAAGCCAGTATTATACAAAAATGAATACAAATTATGTCAGGATTTAAGTGTTCAAAGATGCTTAAAAGATGCTTATAGTTGGAGAAATCAAAGGATTTAATAACAAAATAGGAAACACAAACAAATCTTTACAGAGTATATTCTTAGTCTAGTAAATCTGCCCACGGTCAAAGTACTGTCCTCACTCAGTTTCTGAATTTAGCATGTAAACTGTTTTTAATATGAAACAGTATTACATTAATATGATTGTAAACACAGAGAGTTTCCTGGGAAACTCTTCACCTGTTCATCAGAAGTCAGCTAAAACACTCTTGGAAAATAAATAATAACTAAATGAAAGGGTAAAAGGAGTGAAGTTTGGCAGTTTCAGCAAAGACATATTATTTCAGTATTGCCCACTCCTCCCCAGGGCAGCTTCAAACCTAAATAGTTTGGAAAACAATAAGAGTCATATGCGTTTCTCTAGCTGGGTGAGCATTGGCAACTACTTCAAATTTTCCTTCATTAGGACTAAACTAAAACAGCAAGTCTCAATGCTGTAAGAGTCACTCAAGTGAATCGTTTAGTTGTCTGGGGTCTTTCTGTGCTTGCTTTGGCTTTTAACAATTTTTTCAAGAGCAGATCTATCAAGCCCAGAATTTCCCATGTATTAAAAATCAGCCTTTTTGATTACAGTGGGAGCAGACGTAGGAGTTTTATTGTAGATTTCAATAGGAAGCAGAGCCAGTGCTGAAGGCTTCCCATTCTCCTATGGAAAATTTGAGCTTACCATGCCAGCCTTTCCCACTGGTTTCACCTGGCCCCACTCCTCTTCCTACAAACCCTCTTCATAGCTCAGCTTCCCCCTCTCTGCATGCAGCTCTGGTATTGAACACATGCAGCCTGTCACTAATTTTCCCCAGATTTGAAAGACTAGGTCCTGATAACTCCCACACAGACATCAACCTGAGAGATGCTGAGCAGAAATCTCTCATAGATTTAGTATCTTTAGGCACGAGGAAACGAATGCACAATTTGCTGCTGCATGAACTCAGTGCCACACCAAAGCTGTACACACAGATTCAATTGGAAAAAAAAGAAAGGGAGAAGGAAAGAAAGAAACATGAGCATCAGGTCCCCATAAAAAAACAAACCAAACCAAACCAGCAAATCCTTTCCTCAGTGAACTTTTAATCTCACTTACACTTAATCAAGAAGGACAGCCATAATAAGCATGATAAGGGGATTTGGTGTTTATCTCCTCCTACTTGGCATCAGTCTAAATGCTCATCTCCAGACAATTTCTCGAGCCCTACCTGGGTGTCCATTTCTCTCCTGCACAACCACAAATGTCTCTGGGCTGGTCAGGGGATGGAAATCTGGGGAGGCAGCAAAACAGCAACCCAGCAGATGGCAAAGGGCCAAAAGAGAAAGACCACAAGCACATCAGAAATGGAGGAAGAAATGCTACAGGACAAGTTTGGGGGATTTTTTTTTTACATTGGGGGTTTTAGTGAAAGATTAGAGACAAGGACTCTCCTCTCCTGAAAATATCTTGAGACTAAATCAGACTGTTAGGAATTGAAGTAAGTTTTCTGATTTTCTACACCCTATAAGCAACATCTGCAGCTAAAATACTTTGTTATAGAGCACAAGAACACACAAGAGCTCTTGCTAAGAACAGCAGCATTCACTGAAAGTAAAAATATCCATGGAAAAAAAGCAAAGTTTTGAAGGCTTACTACCACAAAGGGCTCCAGCTGGCCCCTTGCCAAGCATCCAAAAAGATCACCCAGCATGGTATGATAACCAGGGGTGCTGTTACTACACAAGACAAAAGAGCAAAGAAAGAAACATGAAAGGGTTCAAAATAATTTTGTTCAGTTGACACAGGGGCAAACTGTTACAGGCAGTGCAGCAACCAAGACCCAAGGAAGAACTCCCCTGTTTTTAAACACTGGCTACCACAGTGGAAAGGGAAAATCACTACTCCACCTATTCTCAGGCTTTCAAGGGAGATGTAAGGAGGCAATCAAGAAAATTGAATAGACCTTACTTCCTTTCACACCCACATGAATCAAACCTTGATAATGTCAAGGGAGAGAAGTTGCCCAGGACAAGTGCTTCTCCCTCTCACTAGAGCAGACAGGGATCAAGGACAGATTCTGCACTGGCAGCAGCAACAGCAGTTTGAAACCGGTGGCATTGTCCACCTCTACCAAAATCCTACTCACAGAGGCACTGTCTCGTTTTGCAAGCAGTGTAAAACAATTTCAACAGGGGCTGTGGTTTGCTTTTGAAAGGGGGATGGGAGTTCAATATCTTTATTGTTAGAAATTACACCCACAGCTTTCTTCATCAGCTACCATGCTCACTAGAGTGATAAAGAAATACTAAATTATTCATTTTCTCCATTAAGGAGCTCTTCTCTTATTTAGTGGCAAATAAAAACAAAATTAAGGTTCTCATTTGCTCTCCTTCATTTTATTTAAAAATGAGTAAATAAGATCAAACATTTTTATTTTGACTCTGAAAAAGATAGTACAGCCTGCAACATTTTCTTACATTCCTTCTCATTTTACCATTTCAATCTCCCCCAGAAAAATGTAAACCAATTTTCAAATTAAAAATAAAAAGTCGGTATTTTAAACTGACTCCCAGTGGGATTTTTGTTCGGCTATGTATGGAATATAATGCAATTAAGAATTCTAAGATTTGGGTCACTGTACAAAGTGACCCCAGCATCACTTTACAAAGTGCTGACAACCCTCTGTCAGGTTAGCACTGGTGTAGATCCTGGATTTACACAGACAGAGGGACAATAAGCAGAATCTGCAGTGCATGCAAAGGGGTAATTCTCTACAAACTTAAGAGGCAAAAGGAGGGCCCAAATCAGTACCTCCTTTACTGACTACTTCTCAGTTTTGATCCAAATCAGAAAGAGCAAAGCATAATCCCCTAGACATTATCCAAGTGAGCACTGCATTAGAAACCCCTGAATGCAGTGGAGACTTATCCTGGTTCATAGCTTACACTGGTGATTGGACTCACATCGAGCAAAGCCATTTCAAACTGTGATAAATTACCCCTTATTTAGATTAGGGGTATTAACTGGTCCAATTAAATCAATGGAGCAAGTTCCCAAGAGAGACAGAAATATTCCAGACAGAAGTCTGCACGATTAAGAGAACTGCATTAACATAAAATGTTCCTTCTACCTTCTGCTTCCAGGAAGGAATCCAAATCATCTTTGTTTATTGTACCATTAAAGCTCGAAAGGACAAACATTTTATTTAACAAGACTGTTTTTAAACTTTCTTTTTTTGTGTGTAACCAGCTATTTGAAACAGAGTCTGTAGCCAAAACCACTGTCTTACCATGACTACCCCTCATTTATTTCTGCTTAAAGACAGCTATACTACAAGCAGCTGCTATCTAGATGTAACAGGTCAAGATATGACCTAGGATTGCACCTGATTTCAAGCACTCTAGCAGAACAATTCCTCCTGTTTGAATGCACTATTTGTCAAAACAAAAGGACAGCTGGGGAATATACCAGTTTCAATTAGATTGTGTTAAAGGAAAAAAAAACAAACCAGAGAGTTTCAGAGAACACATTTTCAAAATACTGAAAAGTACCATTTTCTACTTCAAATGACTTTTCACTTTCAGGACTTCAAGAATAAAAACCTGGATTTTTTTTTTTCCTAGGGTCCAGAGGGATGCAGAGACTGAAAGTAAAGCCTTAATTCCCAACATCTTTAATACTCTATGAATAAGCAGTTTACTCCCCAAACATTGAAGAAATATTCAACTGTATTAGAGAGACACATTCCTACTATTTACACTTGCTCATTTCTTCATGTGATATACAAAAAGAAATTATATTCTTTGTTTAAAATGTTAACCAGAATTTTGCCCTGCTCTATTCCCCAAAAGCAACAGAAGGAGAACATGAGCCAGAAGCAAGGCAAGACCTGTGAAAAAGCTCCAATAATTTAGTACCAAACTAGATTTAAACTCTTAAAAGTTTTACTGAGAGGCTAAACCAGACTTAATTCTGGTTTGTCTTGATGAAGACAAACAGGTCACTGGAAAGCACTGAAGAAATGTTACACACCTTGAAAAAGGATCTTTAGAGAGGGAAGAAGAGAAACTTTCATAGCTATACTGTGTTATAAATGCTTATAAGCTTTGTTATTATTGGTCAGTTTCCTTCTTGAAGGAAGCTCGATCCAAAACCACAAAAGTCAATGAAAAGGCTTTCCTTCACTTCAAATTACACCTAAATTGACCTTTATCTCTCTTGTGCAAGCTCGGGCAAAAGGCACTTTAAAAAGCAAACAAAATAACTGCGCTAGCTAACATAATTAAGAGCATTTAGCCCGAAGTATAGGAACTAATTTAACACCCTGTCCATGACAAAGACAGTGTGAACTGCTGTTTTTTCTCCAAACTGTAACAGTACCTCATAAACAGCAGTCATAGCATAGTCTGAAATGAACATAACATGAAAAATACAACTTTTCAAAACACTGATGCTAAAACAGAGTCGAAAAAAGGAAATTTTCTTTTTTTTCCTCAGTACAGGTAACTTGTCGTTCCTCACGGCATTGTCCTGCTGAGGAACCTTGTCCTGCCAGAAGCCAAAGAACAAATATCCAGACCCTCAAGACGTGAGAAGCCTCATACTTTCACACCACAAGTCCAAGACTGTGTAATGAGGAAACTGTAATTCTAACTGGTACTCCATGCCAAACAATAGCCATATTTAAGCACATTCTCTACCATGTGATAAGGTTATAGGTTTTTAAATAATAGCTTTAAAAGGCCACATATTCACAAGGAACGGCCTTTATAGAGAAGAAAGAGGAATAGGGAGTTCTCATACATAATCTATAGATTACATACTTGCAGATTGTTAATGGAGTCAATCTTTTCTTTCTGTTGTTCACACTTTTTTCTGGTTGGTTTTCTTCTTCAAATAAATAGGTATTTGTTAAAATATATAAGCAATAATTTTAACCAGGTTGGGGACTTTTTTGCTATTTAGGCAGAAGGCTTCTGTTTCAAGCACATCACCAAAAGGGAGTGTCAGAATATTCATTCATCCAGGGGACACTAATGCACATTTGGATTGTTTAGTCATTTTGCTTTCAGCCCCCAAAACACCCTAGGATTAAGCTAGTGGTCCATTTATACATGCCTTGGAGCTCTCCTGTTTTACTAAGGGAAAATATATCTCTCCTAATTCCTACAGCATCATAACCCTGGATTAACAGAGCAGAATTCCTTCTAGCCTTTGTTAACTTTCTTTTAAAAATGCATTTCAATAGAGGCTAGATGCCTCCAATCTGGTGTGATGGATGGGAGGGACATTGCTACACCCTCTCTGTGTCTGTGTAGAAAGTGGAGGAAAGGGTAACAGCTGGCTACTTTCCACAGTAGCTGGATTCAGCCAAAAAAAAGCTCCACCATATGCCTGCATGCCATAACAAACATAGTTGCAACTCCCATGCTAAGCACAGCGTTTGAAATGGATGCTGGAGAGGAAATTCTAAATTTTTCTGGAGTAAAAGACATTTTTGGTATCAGGAATCACATTGTCACTAATTATATACTTCTGCCACAGTTATGTCATTTGTTTACACAGGGCTCAAGGGAACCCAGAAGACAAACTGGTTTTCTTCAGTTCAGGGGTGGAGATCTAATTCTCCTTGATTTTATTCCTACAACCAAATGCTGAGAGAACACACAAAACCAGCCAAAATCCCTTAGCCACCTGGAAAACTGCTGGGAGGCCATCAGACAGCCATCTACAAGCCCATTGTGACAAGCATTGCAAGAAGGTCTGAGGAGCACATTTTCCCTCCAGTTCCTCTGCCTTAACTTGCAAACTGAACCTTCCAGTTACTCTGGGAGATTGTGAACATGCCAGGTGTGTAAATAGCTCTGCCTAAATCTCATTTAGCTCCTGAGCTCTCAGCCTCTCCCGTATCTGCCTTCAGAACAAAGGCACCTTTCGTATCTCTTAAGATGTACTTCCACCTAGTGCTATGCAGACACTTTTCTTTCCATATAACTACAGATCCTTGTGTGTTTATATTGGACTACAAATTGGTTGTTGAAGCCCAATATCAACATACACAAAGAAATTCTGGCCTTGTGTACCATCACTTTGAGTTCTTGTTCTTGAGTTAAGAAAGAGGCAAGAATTCCAGTGTTTGCAGTCAAATCAAATATGATTTAACTGACAGTGCTAATGGAGGCTCAGCGATTCTGGGATATAGGGTATTCTGGTTAAGTCACCTGCATGTGTAATACAGAGGTTGTCCAGGTGCCAAGTAAACCTTTCCCCAAGGCACAGAGGGAGGGAACGAAGAGCAAAACACTTGGAAAACATCTGTTTATTTCTAACTCCACTTGTCAGTCAGGCTTCTTGCCAAAAGCTCATTAATGGTAATTAAAGGGATGAAAAAGTGTATGATCATATTCATTATGCAGATAATTTGGGGGATTTAAGTTAAAAAAAAAAAAAGAAGAGAGAGAAAGAAAAATTGTGGATACCTCTGCTTCTTGTAGAGTCCCATGGTTTAAGCACACCATGTCTGGACATGTGATAGGAGAACCACAACCTTCTTGAATTGCCAGCTGCATGTACTGTTTTAGACACTAGAAACAAGTAAAGAAAAGAAAAAAAAGGTTATAGCACACATGTTAGTAACAAACAGATGCCAGAGATGCCGCACAGTTACCACCTCCACTGCCTTAATTGGCTGTCCTGAAGCTCCAGTACACAGAAAACATCAATTATTATAAGCTTGAATGCTACAAGTAATTATATTGGAAAGAATGCAACAAAGAACAATTAATTATGCATGACTTCATCTGCCGAGCATTGCGTTTACCTAAGTCAGCAAGTCAGACCTTTCAGTTTTAACAACCCCTACACTCTGTTAAACTGGGATTGGAGGATTTGAGGGGGGAGTTTCTTTCATTCTAATTAAACAGGCTTCGTTCTTTTGTTTCTCCTCACATGTTCTTAATTCAGACTCTTACCCAACACTCTTCATTGAAGGAGACCTCATTTACAAGAAAGAGACTACTGTTCTAAGCTGCATAAAAGGGGAAGGAGGTTTATAATCTGGTTGGGATGTTATAATCTGCCCTAGAAGACATGATGCCATCAGTTCTTCCCCTTCACCAGCCCCCCACATAGATTAAGTGATTTCCGTGGTTTACCATGATTTATCATCAGCCTCTACTCTTTCCAAAGTCCATTTACAGCATGGAGGTCACCTTATGAATGTTTCCAAATTGTTTCATTACAAAAATGACAGGCCTCCCCACTCCAAAGAAAAAAAGCCTTCTGTTCTCCCAATACTTTATTTGGCATGCCAGTTTCAAATGTATTCAGCTTCTCTATATGACACATATTATGGAGTCTTCAGTAAAATCATGGCATAAAACTGATGCAATGGAGCAAAGAACAGTGCTTGAATAGTACCTCCAAACTGCACAGGTAAGTAAGTAAGCTTACTTCTAAATCAAATAAAACAACAAAGTCTCCTCAAAATAATGATGAAGCATACAGTCAATTGCAAATCACCATTAAAAAAATAACAAAACAACACAACATGTAATTCTGGCAGGGTTTTCTTGCCTAGTCTATTGTAAATGAGAACAAACATATTTTACAAAAAACAGGACTCCTGCAAATTTTGTTCCCTACAGAGTTATATTTTCATGACCATGTGACAAATCTCTCCTCCTCCTTCCCAGTACTGCTGACTTCTTCCCTTATTGCCCCACCAGTTTTCAAGAAATACGTCAAGGTGAAATATGTCTTTGAGATCTCTGTCTCTCTGCCAATTTTTGGAACAGGTAAGGAGTTCAAAAGCTACCAGGTAGGTTATGGGGAAATCACGGCCTTTCAGAGCATCAGCATCCCTGGACTCTTCAAAACCATTATTTCATTATGTACAGGCATTTTACATTCAAGTCTGCACTAGTTTGGACTATTCTGAGAAGGCCTTGCATATTGTGCTCTGATTAAAGAAATTTCCTCATTTGTTTTTTTACTGGAAAACTGATTCCCTCTTAATTGTCAGGATAATTAGGACTTTTAAAAATGGAAATGAGATTTCCTTATTATTCTGTCTGTTTCTCTACTGAAACATCCATATCCACATGTTTTGGTTAATTCTGATGAACTATACAGAGATATTAGTTCAAGCAAATCAGCTTAACTTAGTGGCATTTTAAATTAACTTACTTTTCATTTGTAAATATTTTAAGTAGAAGAATGTAGGGGTATAACCTAACCAGTAAGCTTTAAATATCTAGATCACTAAGCAGTAATGGATTCAGATCCAGCATGCATCCCTATAAGAAAGCAGCAGAGAAGGTTCTAAGGAATTGATGGTGCAAGTAGTATGTGGGAGGTGAGGGAAATACTCCCAGGTGAAGCAAAAAAGAAATCATGTAACTGAAAGCAGTATTAGCTCCCTAGGGATTATCAGCACAAATTTAACCAGAGGCTATTCTTCTATTATTCAAACAGCATTCTCAGTGTCCTGTCCCATCTTCTCACCCACTTCTCCCAAAGGCATCTAGGCACAGTGCTTATAAAAAGTCAGTTTAACCACTGGATCAAATCACCCCAGCAGCACACACAGCTCCATCACAGAGCAGTGAGCAACAAGGAGGAGGAGGTACATAACCATGGTGGTACCTGGGACCTGGTGACACCAGAGCTGCCCTGTCCACATCTGCTGCCACCACGGTCTGGGCAGTGACAGCAGGTGACACAGGGAAAGCCAAAAAAAGTGTGCCCAGAGCCCAAGGTGGTTCCCAGTGCCATTACTGATGCAGATGGAGACTCCTCCTGCAGCCCTGCAATCATGAAGCACCTAGGGTTCTCAATATGCTTCAGCCCATATCACAGGAGAAACAAGGTAGCAAGTTCTCTCTCTTTGCATAAATTTCCTCCCCGGTTTGTACGTGTCCCCAGCCTCCGCCATGAACAATGTAAACAGAAAATTCTTCCCTCCAAGTCCTTTTCCTAAGGCCTGCACGCACTGTGTGTTGAGTGCACTTCTTAGATACATGGGCAGAGTCTCATTACATCTCACTCTGTCTCTTCACATCTCACTCTGTCTCCTCATGGGAGACCTGATTACTTTCTGGATCAAGTCTCAGGGCAGCATTTGGTGAAAGGCGAATGTTTCCCTCCCACCAAAGCATTTAGTTTACTTTAATTCCTCAGCAAGCATGAGAGAGCAACCTTTTACTTTTGTTAAGATCCTGGCTTCTGTCTCCTCTGTGGTGCTGCCTGATATTTAGTAATTTGTTTTGACAGCACGGTACAGTGGATTTGTATTCTGGGGGCAGCTCAGGTCAGCTGGTTACAGAAGGAGGACAAAGCCTGAGAAGTTACTGCAGGCCTAGCAGCAGCCCAGAGGCTTGTTCTTAATTTAGACTTCCAGGACAGAAGCTCAGAGCACTGACAATTACCCTTCCGTGCAAGGATGTGCATGAAGCTCTTAAGGAGCTTCGATTCACGGTATGGATTTTGCAATCAGTCTCAATACACAGTATCTAAGTCATTTGCGGTACCAAGCAAGGAGAACAGAGGTTTCTGAGGATTGCTAATGCATCTGTGTTCTTCTTCTCTTCTGACCCATTGCTTGGTTGTAGGTGAGGATAGCTGGGCAACCAAGCCGTCTGTGATACTTTAAGAGGGTGCTGGGCTTTCAGAGGGTGACTTGGATAGATTTCGTAATTGTGCTGTGCATTGCTATGGGTCTTCAAATACTTCCCAGAAAACCTCCCTGTCAAATCATTTCATTTCATTTCATGAAATCTTTTGTGTTTATCTTCTGTGCTTGGAGAAGGTGCAGCGGGTGTAATTCAAGAAGTTGATGGAAGGACTTAAAGGTGCTGGGAAACTCAAAGAAAGCATTTAATATTTACCACTCAAGGATTAAGCTTTTTACCAAAAGCATGTACATGAATGAAGATGGGAATTCCTTGTTCTCTCTTAGCACTAAAGAAAGAACATTGGAAAATCACTAAAACTTTAAAATATGCCTTCACTTTAACAGCAAAATTGTTTTTAGAGGGGTTTTACTATTATTTACAGCTCAGCTACTAATTTACCTGCTTACTTGAGAAGTGGCAACTAAGAGTATATGAAAAGACACAAGCCGAAAATGTGATGGAAACAAGTTTCAATGTCTATATAATTAATCATGATTGACCTTCTCAGCAGTACGCTCTCCCACACTATGGAGAATACGCATTTTTTTGTGGATTTTGTCTAAAAAAATCAGCAGCATGTCAGGAAAACTGCACATACTACATATGCTACACAGTTGCTCTTTAATGTGAAGGAAAGATCAAGGTACTCTGTCTTCTGTGGTACTAAGTGTTCCCTGAAAGGATCTTAATCTTAATATCAGAGAAATCATGAGATCTCAACACCCTGGGCTACACTCTCCCACCAATTTCCCACGGTGTGGTGACTTTCAAGAACGGAGAGCAGTCAGTGGCTGGAGAGGCCTCACCACAGGACCTGTGGTTTACAGGGACAGTAATATCATACCCTTACTTTCCATGGCCAGAGCGAGTCATCAGCACTGACCCTCTTACTAGTACAGCAAGGTTTCCACAAATGTGGAAAGGCAGAATGTTGAGGCAACCAACTAAAAATCCTCTGAAGTCTTGCTGAACAGATTAGAACCCTGCTGACTACAGATTAAATTGAAGGTTTGACTCCATTATGTTCACTCCTTAAATAAATAGCAGACACCAACACAAGTAATTTTAACTTCCATATCTGCAAGTGTACTCTAAACAGTTACATTCAGTTTAACCAGATTTTCCCCACTGAGCAACTATATCATGTACATATCTGTGTTCTGGGATACACAACAAAATCCTGATGCTTTCAAGCAACAGAGATCAGTTCAAATGTGGCAATGTAATTCCACCAGTAAAATTCAGTACAATGTTTTAGTGCTGATCTGGCTTTGCCAAGCACATTTTGCTGCTGCTGGAATACTGTCAACTTCAGTCAAAAGAGCACTCCAAGTAGTTTTTTCTCTGTCTGAGATTCATAATGCATAATGACACTTTTTTTCAATAATTTTCTGTTTAAGCATTTTGGGGCAAGATTTTTTTTTCCCACTTATTCTGGTTTTGTCTTTCAGGCCTGAAAAACAAGATCAATATCTGCTTACCTACTTCACAAAATGCTGCTCATCAGTATATAATAAGTTAAGACCTGTAAAGTACCTGGATCAAATTATCATGCAACATATATGCATTTCTTTTTTATCTTGCAGGACTTCTAAGAAAGATTATGATTAAGGCAAATACTTACACATTCCTCTCCTGGACCCAAGGCTTTGTAGAAAGAGTATGTATGTTGTAACATGATGGAGGCATCTTTAAAAAACTGAAAAGCCTAATCCAGAAATGTACAAACTAATAATATAAAAAAATCCTCCTTCAGTAAGAAACCTTTCCTCTAATCTTTAAAAGTTTTTCTATAGTCAGCTGTGAGCTCCAGGAATAGAAAACTCTGTTCAGGCTATTCATGGATTCTTCATTTCAGCACTTCTCCTGCATGCTGCTCTAACTTCAACTTCTTTTTTTTTCCTAAGGAAAATCTCCCTAAGGGGAGATTTTTAATGTATTGACCAAGAAAAAGACATCTGTTTGGCAATGTATTTTATCTGCAAAGGAACCATAACAGTTCTGCATTTTAACATAAGAATGAGTTCAAAGTATAATTTCAGTGTTATGTTGCTAGGTAATGATGTGACAAAGGCACTATATCCCTCTCATTGTGAATCTTAAGTTTCTATTCAAATCTACTTTCAGATAATTTATGTATCAAAGACAAAAGATGGATCTCAATCATTCCTATATACTGCTTTTTCAAGTACCTGGACTTGTTCCATTACTTTGCTCCTCTCCCTTCTCCTTCCAGCTCTTCAGCTCCCAAAATGCAGACTCATTAGTTTGGATGCAAAAGCATAAAAGGAGACCTCATATGTGATGTGACAAAACTGAACAGGAAGAAGAAAGAAAAGAAATGCACTGGCTTATTTTCCTGTCAAATGCCACAGATACTGCTGCTAGCCACTGTGTAGCAGCTGGTACAGGGTAAACAAGGATATTTGTCATTAATTCAGTTATGGAAAGGGAAAAAATAGATCTACAATATTTTTCAGCCAGTACTAGGGCATGATCTACATGAAATGTGAAAATGCACAAAATAATTAAAGGTATCTCGCCAAAACAAGGTCCTTCCTACTAATATATAACTTGAATACAATTTCCATTTCAAAAAATTTTAGAAAAACTCAGGTTTCCATCTCAAAATCCCACAGGACTGATTTAAAATGTTGACTCTCTCTTCCAGATTTGTCCTCAAAACTGTATTGGTTTGTATTTGGTTTTGTTTACCCTTAGCCTTTTTAAAAATTCAATAATTAAGGGGCAGAAAAAAAAATACTCTAAATGGAGAGAAGGCTTAACTTTTCAGTTGACATTCCTTAGTGTCTTATGATTCAGAACAGATCAACATATATGCTTCTAATTATAATTTTAGTTCTGGGCCAGGTTTATGTATTTTTTATTCAATAAGATATAACTTTCACTTCTTTCTTATCATTTAGAAATGTTACCTGTTCTTCAGTGCATACACAAGATAATGTAGCAGTCATGAGGTTTTAAATGGAATATGTAGTATTACTGATTTTGGTGAGACAGTTCATGCCAGAACTCTAAATCTAATCACATGATCTACCCAGCATCTAATCAATTTTGTGTGCTCAAATAAATATACCTCCCTAAAAAGTACTCCCTAAAAAGTGTTTATGACAAATCTACATAATGTTTAATAATATGTTCATCATTGTCATGACATCTGCAATTCTGCATGTTGGTCTAAAACATTTGGCCCACTATAAAATGGACCAGTCACTTTCAATGTGTGGTAATCAAACTCCTGGAATCTCTTCAGTATCTCTCAACAGATTTTAAAACTAGATGAATCAAGTCCATTGGCAATTAGCTTGGAGGCATTTGCACTTCACTTGGAAAAAAATTTGAGGCTTTTCCAATTAAAGAAAGTTTTTAAAGTTTAAAAGTTTTTAAACTACACCACAGAAATAATCATTTCTTAATTTGCTACAGATAAACTTATGATAGGCACAGTTTAAAGTGAGAAACAGAAGTTCAATGAAATATGCATATTGTCCAATCTATATTTTACCTGCTAAGGACTAGATGCAGTGATAAATAAGTTGCTTTCAAATGGATAGAAGATCAGGCCACATAAGAGTCTTATTAAAAAAAGACACTTGAAAGAAAGTTTAAAAATGTGATTGTAGCTTCAGAGGACATAGTCAGCTCATGGCTTAGTATAAGGGAAGGAATAACATCACTAACAAGCATTTTATTTTGTCATGACCAAGTGAAAACACCAAGCAAACGTGACAGTGGACCAGAATATAATGGCCTCCTCATGTTCCACAAGCCTATTTTTATGGGGTCTTTCAACTGTATTTGAGAAATATATTGTCATCTTCCTTATCTCAAAATATCTACCACCAATGGTGATAGATTCTGCTCAGAAACACAATCTAAAATGAATTTACAAATGTCCCAACACATCCTGACAGTCCTTCATTAAATCAGGATAGGTTCCTGGTAATCATTGCCATGAAGTGGTACCACCAAACAGAAAAGGACCAGAAAACAGGACCAGAGAAACTCACCCTTCACAAAATGGAACCAGCTGCAAATATAATTTCTTTTGCCAAAACCTGTATCAGGCCTTACCAACAGCTACAAAACCGACATGACCATGAGGCTTATGTCACAGTCTGGATCAGTTACTGCAGCACTTTCAGGCACTGACAACTTACTTCACATCTGTTTCTTCATTGGTTAAATGAAGAGAAAATCAACTTTACCAATGCAGTGCTGTCATTAATGTGTTAGGTTCCTCTTCCTCACCTGTCTTCTCTTGGCCACCATCCAGAGGCTGCCACCTCTATTGGCTTCAAAAACATGTACTCCCTCTTCCTGAATAGCAGTATCCCTTAAAAGGCCCTAGCTTACATTTGTTCTCTTTTGGTACCCCTACTAACTCTGTCTTTGCTGTTACTCTGCACAGAAATGCATGCAGGAAGTTCTTAAACCATCTAGATTACTATAAAAGTGCTATGTGTTCAGTGTTAGTATTAGCAGGTGCAGGAATTTTCTTTTTTATAACTTTAAAACAAAATTATTCTGGAATATTTCAAATGTTAAGTTGGGAAAAAAAGAATCCCAAATGTCAACACTTGGAAGCAGAAAACAACCTGAGGTGAGCTTTATATAAAGTAAGTGGGGCACTGCACCACAAGGTCTATTTAGGAAGAGGAGAAGGTAGTGTTCTGCTGCAGCCATGAGCACATGCAGATGTCTCCCAGGATGGGGGAAAGAGAAGGAAAAAAAGGAGGAAAAAACATCTTAAAAGTTAGCACAAAGAAACAGAAGGGATACTAAAACCCAGTGTTGGCTAGATAATGGCAAATCCAAATATTCCCTTACTTAAAAGTTTTATAAGTAGCCTTTAAGTTGACTACTCATGTATATTTGCTCCACTTAGCAGGCATCCCACACTCTTTGTCATCTGCCTCCTTCTTGTCTTTGATCTACTTACTCTCCTCTGCTCTCAGGCTTTTCTGCCCATGCTTTTTGCTGATGACCCTTCACATTGGTTTTTCCAGCTTTCCAGTGCTCCCCTGCACAAGCTTCAAAACACTAAGGGCAAAATGTCAGTATTCAGCCACCCAAAGAAGGCAGGGCAAGACACAGCTGCTCCTAAAAAGATTAAGCAGAGGAGCCTAAGAGTGTCCTGCTGATGAAGTGCTAACAGAGATACTCCTATCTCTGTAAGGGTTTCACCTTCCCCTCTAGCAAAAGTAGCTGGTAGCAGTCTCTCTCAGAAGCTGCAGCCTCCCAAGGGCCTGACTTGCCAGGCAGGCAGCTGCCCAGGGTACCAGAATGTCCACAGCAGCAAAAAGAACCTTTTCAGTCCATGTCTAGCCCTAGCCTTGCTGTAACACATAGCTACAAGCAGAATTTTTTTTCTCCAAATGTCTTCAGAATATCTTCTACTTACAGAAGCATAAGAAAGCACGGAAGTTACCTGGACTTCCCCACCGATTTCTGCTTTTAAGGCTACATTAAGTTTAATCTCATTTTGACTTTATTTTGTGCACCAAAATAGCAAACAGGTGGATCATCATGGTATTTGTTTTGCATGTTTGTAACCCAGTTGCCTCACACATTTCTCAGTAGCACAAGACTGAACAAAGAATCTGCTTGGGAAAAAAAGAAGGGTGAATCATGCTAGTTCTGCATAAACCTGTGCTGACAACAGAATAACATACTTGAAAGCATCTTCTATTTTCAATTTGTTACATGTTGTCTTCAGCATCTCGACCCCTGTGCCAGTAAATAACACACAAGTTAGATGGATGTAAGCTGCTACTTGACATAAATAGCAGCAATGCCATTTATTGCTCACCTGGCTTAGAAGTAGTGGAAAAATAGGAAAGACAAAACCAAAAAGAATAGATGTGTGGGGAAAAAGCTGACATCAGTTTTTTTTTACTGACCCCCTAAGACCACCTTCTTCATAACAGCACTGCACTGGTTCTCTTTGGTCATTACCACCAGGGCAATCTTATCACACCTGCTAAAATCTCTCACAGGGCCCTTGGTATTTCCAATATTATTGCAGTCCTGCACTCCTCACTAGCACTTCCAAAGGGTTAATTATGCTGTGCTAGACACCAGGGCACTTCCAGCAAGAGGACGAGAGATACATGTGATCCCACCGCTCATTGTCTCTCCCTGACATTTTCCCAGTTTCAGCCAAGTTTTGAAAAGGTGGGAGTCTCCAAGATGTATACTTTCCAGCCAGTTTAATGAGCACCAAATCTGGGCAACACTCAAAAGCAAAGCAGGGAGGATGGCCCATCCATTTTTGGCACTACCCCGCCACAGTGCTCCTGAGTCTTATCTGAGTGAGGTAAGAGCACTGCTAGAGCTCTCTGGGGAAGGAAGAAGAGCAAACATGGAGGAAATCTGATTAGAAATAAGTATAATATTCAAAATATTATTTTGTAAGTGGATCAATCAGGATGTAATTATCATTAGTTTGCTTTCGATATAAGTGCACCAAAATACTGCAATATTGTGATGATGTAGCCAGACACAATGTATAATTATTTTAGGTACGTATATAAGCCCTGTGACCACCACAGGGGTAAAAATCTGTGTAGTTGCATATCCAAGGAAGAAAAAATTACACCAGGTAAACACAAGGGACTGCTGATAAGAAGGACATCCCCCAAATATACAAGGATGAGTGGCAAGACAAGAAACGAGATAAGCAGTATGAGGAACAGATGAGACCCCCTCCATTTTTTTGAATGGGGCAAGTAGCATAAAACCATGCAGCTTAAGCAATACATATATTGCTGAAGATCGGTATGTAAGAGAGTGCACCACAGCATGGCACTCTGCAAAGGTTTTACAGGTATAGGAAATGAACTGAATAATGTAAAGTGCAGTCCTCTAAAACTTTTGCAGATAAAATATACCTCACATCCTTACCCAACCCTCTGCAGAGACCAGCCTTTCATTCAAAACTAATATAAATCCAAACACAATGAAATCAAGTCATCCGGTACACTATAGACATTTCCAGATTCTTGGAATGTGTGAATGTGTGCTTTATCTCACGTTCCAATGGAGTCCTACGCCAAGTGCAAAAAATGCTGAGAAATACAAAGCTGAGGCCTCTTCAGACCTGGTTGGGCTACCACTGTCAGATGGTGCCATGGTCCAAAGGAGGGATGGGGCCATGGCACAGCACGGGTCCAGGACACAAAGTGGGGTGCAGGTAAAATCCTTTATTCCAGTGTACACGCGGTTTTTTATCAACTCAGGAGAGGAAAGGGCCAGAATATGGGGCGGAGCATGAGACAGACAAGCAGGGGGACAAACCAGGATAGGGACATGGGCAAAAGGGGGAGGAGAGCAGGAGGAACCGGGGAAGGGAAGGGAAGGGTACATGAGGGCTATCTCCTCTCTGCAGCTTCTCTGGCCAATCAGCAGGGAAACAGGGGAGCAGAGAAGAGAACAAGCCGGGACATGCCCAGGAAATACAAATTCTGGGGAAACATACAATGAGTAAGTATATACATAATAACTGTAAAGTCTGCATCATAAAGTCCATTCAATCGCTGTACATATTTTTCCACTTCTGAAATCGTTCCCATTCTAATTCTTGGTCCTCGACAAGATGGCAAGTGTGTTCTGCAAATCATCTGCTTTCTCTGCTCTAAACAGAGGGAGTAAAAATGTTTATAGCTATTTGAAAAACTCCTGTCTTACTAGCAACATTCCACCAAAATGCAAACATACACCTTCTTAAACACAATTTGCTAACTTTGGCTAGAACACAGCTTTTACATGGTATAATGTTTATTGCAAGAGTTTCTGAGCTGAAAACATAGCTGTACAAAATTCCAATTCATTTGACTGCCTTGGTTTTACAGGCTACAAATGAAAAGGAAATATAATCTCGCCCCCTGCAGATGTCTAAATAGTAACAATTTCCAGTTATTTCCAAAGCCACAAACGCTGTAGTGAAAAATAATCATAGTTGCAGAATCATTGTTATTGTTAGAAAAAAAAATGTAACAGAATGAAAATTTAACAAAACTAATTGTTTCATCTCAGTGGAGCAGAACCCATTATGTCCATGTCAAGCCCCTTTGTACTTCAAATTTAATACTACTCTTGGATCTATAAAATTAACCTTAGTGACAGAAAATAAGAATAAGCTATACAAGCTGAAAGCATTGTTAGCCGAAAAAGATATGGTCTTGATCCCATAGCTCACAGCTGACACTCTTACTCCAACATCTGTCTTAAGGGTAGTGTGAAGGTATCTAGATGCCCTGGCATGAGTGGGAGGAAATTTTGGGCATGGCACACCAGTGTAGCTGCTGCAGGCTGTGCCCCGAGCAATCTCCCATGCAAGCCCCAGCACCGAGGCACTTTGTGTCAAGCTGCTTCTGACACTGCTCTATGGAGGCTGCTCGAGTAAGCAACTCATATGGCCTCACAGAAACTGCTCTGGATTCAAGACAGAAAGCCATAAAGCCAGGTTAAAAGTTTCCAGAACCCCTCTTGTTACAGGATGCAAGTTCTACACGTCTCTATTTCATCAGCCCAGACATGTCCATCGGGAGGACATTCAGACACAGACAACAACAGTCAGACAAAGGGTAGACGTGGAGCATAAGCACAGTTGAGACATATTACACCCACTGAAATAAATAGAGCATGTCTAAAGGCTTCTCCCAGCTGCATTCGGCGCTCGCTCATGGCTGGCTCTTGGTTTAGACAAAGTCAGTGAAGTTTGCACAGATGGCAAACAACTGTGACTGCAGTCTCCACGTCGCTGTCATGGCACTGGAGAGCCAAGCTCACAGGAGATGCTCTTCTTGCTACTGGCCAGGTAAGGGATGTGTGGATGAGGTGGAAGCTGTGGCACCGACAGGGAACAATAGGTGGGGACAGCAACAACTCCAAGCCATCACCAACCTCTCCCTTTGGCCAGTGTCCTGGAGGAGCAGAGAGGCCAGCTCTTCCTGGCACAGGCCTCAGCAACTCTCCTTTCTCCAAGGGCAGAAGGATTACTCCACGCAGCTAACATTGAGTTAATGTGCCATTAATGATACTAAATCAGAGACACTGAGTTCTTAGAGAAGAATGGGACCACTGTAGAAGTATCAACTTCTCCATTTATTTTTTTTTCAATTTAAAGCAGCATCTTCCTACCTAATCTTTTAGGTATGTGCTCTTAAAATTTTTGTTACGAACTAAAATACAAAATTGTTTTGTGAAGTCAGTATGGGAAACAAACTTCAGGAACATCAGGTTGAAATGCATATTAATCAATCTTACCCTAGTTTCTTGAAGCACACAATAGATTGTCATCCTATTTAAGCTACCCTGAGTTCAGCGTAAGTGAAGATATTTTCACTCAAGATGGCTTCACAAATATCAAATTTCTTCTATGAGTTCAAACAACCAAGGATAAAACTTAAACATACTTGACTGATGCTTATCCACAATTCATTGTTAAAAAAATAAAGCCGGGTACATTTATTTGGGAGTTAAAAAAAAAACACAAAACCAACACCAACATCCTCCAGTGACTTCTGACCTGTTTCCAAAATCCATTAGTTAGCCACATCAAAGTCACTATCACCAGAGAAACTACACCCATTTTTGCATGCTGACAAAGAGACCAGAAGACTGTTACTATCTGTAGGGCTCTTATCAGTTCACTCAACCTCTCCCTTTATCATTTCCACCAGCTTTATTTGATCTGAATTTGCAGGACAGAAAGTCTTTACTTACAACCATAGGCAATGCATGACCTGGGCAACATCTCTGCAGCACAGACTGCAGAGAGGCAAAGGTTCAATAGGCCAAGGTTCATTTTTGTTTAGGTTTTTTGATTGTCCTTAAAAGTTAAGTAGAAGACTTTAAATGTCTCTGAGAACTCAGAAAATGATAACAGGGAAACAACACCTCTATCTTATGATGTTTCAAGATTTTGCTTCAGAAAAAATAAATACTGAGATTACATACAGACTGTGTATGTTCTCCAACAGTCTTAAAATGCATCTTTTTTCCCATTTATTACTGGGATTTGTTATTATTTGCTATGGGACCATCTGTTAGAGTTATGAATTTTCAAAACCAGAATGACAGAGAAATCTTTTAAATAAGGCAAGACAGACTAACACCACATGCTCTTTAGAAAAGCATCCTCTGTCAGCATGGGTAACATATGCTTCTTGTACAAGACAAGCAATCACATTTCACAGTTCTATCTTCCATTACCCTGCTTCTGTAATGTAAAGGCATTGTAGATCTTACCGCTGTACAAAAGATGCAGCTGCATTCCTGAAGAGTGGTCATCTTATCCAGGGAATATTCACAGAGACATAGCTTGCAAGTGAGTAGAGGCTCCAGAGCTAGCTCTCCAGCTTCTGACACATCAGCTGTCATGGTGTGAGGACAAGCCTTCCCAGCAGAGCCCATTCAGTCATTAATAGTCCACTCAGCCTGAAAAGAGAAATTGATAGCTGAAACATCACACAAGCCATGTAGTCACTTCTATAGGCCTGTGAATTTACATCTAAAACCCATAAAAGCACCACCACACCCAAATGTACCACTTGACATCTTAGGGCCAGTCTCCCACTTCAGGCCACTCAAAATTTATAAAGGTGACTGAGAGCCTATCTCATCAAAAGACCTGAACTTGGCTGCGTTCTCGGAGAACATTCATCTTACTGGCACAAAGCATTGCAGTCAGGCTGCTTAACATCAAATTAAAGAAAAAACCAAACACAAACCAAAACTCATACAGATGGGGCATTACCTATATTACATGCAACAGTATACTGGTCAGAGCCCTCACCGAAGTCCTAGGAGCAGGGACATGATTTGGGAAAATAAACTGTTAATTAAAAAAATTAACTGATTCATATGTACATAGATATATATCACTCTGCCTTTTCAAATGAGTCATTCCCCTCCTATCCCTACGAGATCCTTCAGTCTTCGTTGCACCCACACAGTTCCAGTTAGTGTCTCTACTCACACTATTTCATCTGATGGCTCAGGAGCTTCCCTGAGCAGTGCAAGACAAGAACAGATTCTCACTTTCCAGGCAAGCATCTCAAATATTCAGTTTGTAATGTAAATGGTGGGTACCATGTACTCCACCTTCTCCATGAGTTGTCACTGAGATAGCAAGCTGGTAGTCTACTGCAAGATGGATAGTGAAAGCATCTAAACCCAGGAAAAGGTTTCAGACTGCATGTCCTACTTCATACAGGGCTGAAGCTTAAATACAAATGAGTAAGAGTATTTCATGTGCAGTCCTCTTTTCTGCTTTGCCTTGATGATGCCAGACAGTAGCTTTTGTGCATCCCACTCCCCGTCATCCAGATCTTCTATTTATTTCATAGGGCTCCTAGGCATCTAACCGAGGTTTGTGAACCAAGAACTAAGTGCACTAACACTTTGACAGGAAGATGCTCAGAATAGCCATGTTTTTACCACACATGTCACAGCAGTGGTTAGGGAAGAAATTTCTATTCTTTGATGAGCAAAAAATGGAAATATCATGCTCAGAGGTAATGTTTTATGGCCTCAGCATTTGAAAACACTGCACCATAATCATAAAAAATTTCAAGACCCTCATACCTTCACAGTAACACTGAAAAAAAGAATTAAAAAGAATATCCTCAAGCTTAAGCTGAAACAATGCAAAGCACATTTGCAGATTTTATTTGCCTCAACATAGACAGTGGGGTTCACTGCAGCATTTAAGGCACAGGAAAATCTATTCCTGTCTCTAAGAAACTTGACCCAATTTTCAAAGACCTGCTTCTGAACACACTTAGGTGGTGGCAAGATGACCTTCACACCTACTTGTTACAAGCAGAGACGTGGTGGCCAGCTGTACACAGCTGCTTGCAGAGGCACCAAGAGTGCACCTCCACTAAACCTAAAGATCTACATCACGAATGGAGGTTGCCTGAACACAAAACCGATCAAGACCCATCCATGTGCCTGTCAGATTTGACATCTCACAAGATAAACAGGAGACTCAAGCCCTTTGGTCCACTTCTGCTGGCCTTCCCTGCAGTCCTGAGTGTCCTTGTGGCAGGGCTGTCAGGTCACATTTGGCAGCATGTCCCTGCTGCCATTCTGTGGCTCCCAGAGCAGCCAGGCCAGCTGCAGATAGTCAGTGTGTATGTGACTTACTGACTTGCAGCACCTGCTGAATTCCTCCATAGAAGGAGAAATAATGAGGCTCATGGAGTTCAAGTGGTCAATGCACATGGAACCCTTCCCTACAGTTTCCATTTCATAATCTGATACACAGTGAGCCCCAGCCCCAGACCTGTCCCCTAAGCTTCATGACTTGTGCTCCCACAATCTGCAGGAACACACTTTACTTTCAAATGTCGTGCAACCACAACAAATCTGGGTCAGAGCACACTTACTCCTTTCTAATTTTTTCACTTTGAAGATTTTTAGCCTAGCCTGTCAGAGAAGCCACCAGATTTGTACCTTGGGATGTCTTTGCTGTAAGTACCCAGTTTCAAGAGATACAAGAGTCATAGCCAAGATTCTGGCAACCAAATTCCTGATCACAAATCCAAAACAAACTCTCCATTTTATGGCTTCCTATCACTAGTTCAAAAATGTGCCAGTCCTACATTATTGTTGGTGCAGTCCTGGGATCTGCTACCATGATGTCCCCCACAATTTTTCCATACAGCTGCAGAGCTGGAACTCCAGCACAGGCAAAAACCTTGAAAGGAAGCCTCCCTCTGAGTCAGGAATTACAATACTCCTCTGTAATTACTGCAAGGGAGTGGGGGGGGGGGGACACTGAGTCACTGGAAACGCTATGGCGGATCAAGAACTACCTGTTATTTAAAACTACGTGCTAGACATTATCTCAGTATTTAGGGGAATTTTAACATTTTTACTCAGGTTGCTTTTCAACATCAGCTGCATCTGTACAGGGAGCTACTCATCACCACCCTGCACAGATCTGAAGTTTCTTCATTTACACGGTAAAAGGTAACAATGTTAAAAGGAGGGATGCACAAAAGGACAGGTAGGAGTATTTCAGGATGTGAGAACAGATAGAAAATGGATACAGCTCTTTCCCAAGTCAGTGTTCTTTTTATAACCAAGAGGGTTATGACCCTGCATGCAGGCAGCATTAAGGCAGCCGTAGGAAGATTCAGGTATATGACTGAGGTTTAGGGCTGGGGGCTAATTTTAGATGGCCTAAATCCAGGACTCAGTGCAACAGCAACAGTGACAGTGAAGAGCAGGCTCCTGATACACCACTCTGCCCTAGTAGCAACCACATGCCACATTATGATGGCTGTAGGGACTCATTATGACATCCCATTGTCATTATGATAACGCTTGTTTCTGAAGACTGTAGGTTTAATTCAGTTTTGCTCCCTGTCCCTCCACACACTCATCTTTCCCTCACACCAGGATTCCAGAACAGAGCTGAGATTCTCCTTAAAACAGGCAGAGCACCCCATGGAAATCTCCAGCAGACAATACCAAGCAAACCTGGCAGACCAGAGGATCCAGTCCCCAGACAGGTCAGGCTCACCTCACCGCAGCCTCAATAACCTCATTGGAGTTCATCAAACAGAACAAACAGAATCAGAGACAAGGAGACAGCTCCGCGTCCTGCCTGCTCAGCCCCTGAAGGAGAAGCACCATGGCTGTTAGGAACAAAATTCCCCCATACTCCCTGAGAGGCCAGCTTGTCCACAAGCAGTTCTCTGGATCAGGCTGGCACAGGCAAAGCCATCCTGTTAGCACTGAAAGCCTGCCTGTCCAAGGGGAAGCAGATGCATGGCCTTCTTGGCCTTCTCCTTTTCCCAGGGCAACCCGACCCACTGTCTCTGTGTCTGCACAGCAGAGTTGGGACTTCTGCTACTGCTGCCAATGGACACATGCAGGGGGAAGAGTTAAGGGTTATGGAGAAGGGTAGCCCTATCCAACAGCATCTGGCCTCTGAAATCAGATCTGCATAGGAGGTTCATTCTCATTATGAGATCACAGTGGAAAAAATGGGGAGAGAAAGATGCAGGTCATCCTCCAGTTCTCACCCTCTGCTCCTTCTTCTGCTCTTTACCAACACTTCAAGATGATTGTCCTCCCCGAAGCTCTCAAACTATCTCCTCAACTTTACCAGCCTGGCAGAACTCACTTTTCCATGTGCTGCAGAGAAGGCATGAAGTTTTACCTCAGTTGCTCTGGACTTTTATGGCTTTCACTTTGCTATGCTTAGTCCCACAGACTGTCATTAGTTAATTATACATCCATCAGTTCTCTTTACAGTGAATTAAAATTCCTATTGTAATTACAAGTAAGTTGCCAATAGGTTAGGCTGAAAAAAAAAACTCCACCGTAGATGTACGTGTTGTGCAGGGGAAGAGGGAGTCACTGAAGAATGAGTTGGGGACAAAGAGGAAAAGACCATTCCATATTTGGTTAGATCAGTAAAGTGGCCTGAAATAAAAGTAAATGAGAAGTCTCTGGAAAACAATGGATCCTCATATAAATAAAATACATTTTTAAGCACTAAAATCTTCCCTTTCATGCTTACAAACACAAATGACCCACTTAGGTTAGCATCCCAAGCAAAGGAAGAAAAGTGTTACTGCAACTGTGATGCAGCCCCTAATTGATCACAAAAACCTCCCCTGTACAGCAACACAGGCTCCATGAGATGTTGTGGAAAATGGATAAACACATTTCAAGGACATTCTAACCCAGAGAATCCTGCACCAGCATAAATCAGTGGCAAGGAAGGGTCAAACGTACTCCAGTGTGCGTACTTAGGACCTTTAAAGATCCACTTTTTTAACATACTTTTATCAGTCACATGCATGCACACAAACACAAATCATGCTCCTTTATTCATTGCACAGGATTTCCAGGAAACTGGACATCTTTCCTCAAATTGTATGTTACCTGCCTCATAAGAGGACTCATACTTCCCTGGCTCTGACGTTAACGGTATTGATGCCACAGGATAAGGCAGGACCAGAAAGTCTGAGTAAATGTGAGCGAGCTATGTGGGGTCAGCCCTAGGAGGGCGTAAACTGCACAGTCACCAGGACCACAGTTTGCCGAGTGCTCAGACCTGTTAACATTTCCTTTTCATTTGTCTGCCTGCGGACACTTTTGCTTTGTCTATGGAACATGACAAAGCTTTGTGCTTTCACATAGCACAGAAACGTTTCAACACTATCTGTAAGCAAGGAAACATTAGAGTGCGCTCAAAGGAAAAAGGGCTAAGAAGGATAAGTACAAGCAGAAACATTAACACGAAAGCAGTGGAGACTTTGAATGAAATATGAAAAACAGAACAAGAGCACTGGAAGAAGGAATACAGAACTTGTATGCCTTCAGGGCCCCTGACACCACAGTGTCTGATGTCTAGCCTTGAAAATTACTTCCTACCAGCAAATATTTGCTGTGCCTGCTTCTAGACAGGTACCCTTTGAAATCCTGGCGTTGGTGTCCCGAGTGGAAACTACTAACCCCCTGAAATGGGGGTGAAAGAGCAGCTGGGTGGGTGTCTGGCAGACAGCCAAGGTCAAGCCACCATAGCTCCATTGAGATGTCAAAAATCAATGCAACCTAGGGCTGAAACTTTCCCTATAAGCATGAATTGTAAGGTAACATCCTTGTTGCAGTCACACAAAGGCTCGCTTGAGTCTGCCCAGCTGCCTCAAACCAAGACTACTACCAAAATACAGAAGTTACTCTGTATTTGGGATAGAGCAAACAAGCCAGGCAGCCTCATGAGCTGCAACATCAGAAAGACATTGTCCATGTGCCTGCAATCAACTCACTGTATTTAGCTAAAAAAATGTGTCTGAATGTGACTTTTACTATTTAGAAACATCACATAGAATCATTAAAGCCTTCTGTACTGAAGCTGAAGGAGAATGAATGGATTTTGTTCAGTACCATAAGTCATCCTTTCATTTTTCACCTGCTGCATCCAATTGCAACAACAGAGCTCTTGGAGAAGCTACTTCAAGTCTTGTGTTTACAAACAATTCTGCTGAAGTTAGTCAAGCTGTATGTTTTTAGCTGCAATCAGAGTTTAAAGGAAGCCAAGAAAGGTACAAATATGAGGCACATTGTTCCAGGAAACATTAATGAAACAAAAGTGGTCCTTTATGTGCTTTCCCTGTGGGCTGGCACGTGCCTGAGTCTGTCCTGTGGGCAGGGTGAGACCTGACAGGTCCCTCTGCCCCAGTATACCCCAGGCTTGCCATAAACCAGCACCCAGGTATGTGGACTTGCATACATATGGTGGGACTGTAAAGAGGTCTAAGGACACCTGTGGGCCTAACATGCAGCACAGCACTTCCCCATTTTACAAAAAACATTTTAGTATCAAAACAAACTCAAAGCACGTGTGCTACACTCCTATTTAATGTACCGGCTATTACTGAACTTTCTTGAAGAATCATTTGCAAGCACTGCAAGTAATTCTTTGTCATGCCCTAGAGATTTTTAAAGTACTCCACCCATTGTGAAATTACTTCAGTGCCCTACAAAAACCTGTTTTGCCATTGTTCAGCTCAGGATTCTGTTGTTTCCTGTAACTAAGGTTCCCTCCTCAAAAAATAAAATAGAAAAAGAAAACTACCTGAAAAATATGAGTGTTAAAAACCAATGCTAAAAGTCAGGCCCTTGGAGAAAAAGAGCAATTATAGAAAGATTTAAAAATATAACAGAGTGGAATTAAGATAATGGGGTCATATCACAAGAAATACACTGAGCTATGAAATTAGGACATGTGAAGGCAGCTGTCAGAAACTTACACTTCTATCAATTTCAACAAAACCCCATCAATACCAGTTTTGGTTACAAGTCCTTAGCTGTCCCAACTCTCTCAAGATAATGTTATTCAAAATTCACTTTTAAGACAGCTTTTTTAAACTCAGCAGATCTGCACAAAGAATTAGTCTGAATCAAGTGCCTTAGTACTTCTGTGGTCTAACAGACAGACCACTAAACCACAATACATTAATTAAACTTTTTGATATGCACTGCCTACACAGAGTTACCTCTCTAGTCCATATAGCATTACTTATCAGGCAGTGATTCAGTTATGCTGTAAAACACATGATTAAAGCTCCAATTTCTGAAGGCCTTCATCTTCAAGAAGGACATTTAATCATATGTTTAAGTGCTCCTCTGTGTCAAAGCCTGAATGTTCTGCTTTATTGCAATGAGATTATTAACAAGTTAAACAAGTACTTGGATTTTCTGAAATTATGGTCTCAAAAAAGCCAGCCAGATCCACAAATAGAAGGTTTCATTTTAAATACATTTTTAATATACTCAGAATTACTGTATTACATCTGTGCCTTAATACAGCAAGCACTTGATTACACGCATGTACAAGGAAAACCCATTTCTGGATTACCATAATATGTTACCAAGCCGAAGCATTAGAGAGAATGGAAGTATTTCAATATCTGTTCTCTTTGAGCAGGGCTTAAGAAAAGTCAGATATATAATATTTCATGACAGACTTCTGCACTGTAAAATTTTTATTGCCAGAAAACTTGTTCACAGAACAAGCAGCCTAAGTAAATGTGCTCTCTGGTACACGAGAACACACCAAAGGCAATTTCTCTCACTTGTTTTCATTGGAATGCCTGGAGAAAAAAAATAAACTTTGAGCCACTGTTCAAGAATCAGTAGCTATATGGAGTATTTTCATATCATGCTAGCAACCAAAAAATAAATAAATCAAATGCTTTTAAAATAACGTAGCGAGTGGAAAGCCTCTTGCACACAAAAAAAATGTTAAGGGATAGACTATGGTAATTAAAAATATCATCCAGCTTCCTACTAGGAATTTTTATACCAGCTCTTCAGGATACTTAAAATACACATTGAAGAGCTTCCCAAATCTCACATGCACCCAGTAATTTCAAAACATTCTAGTAAATCTGAATGTCATTAGGGCACATACATATCAGTCTCCACAAGTCTTTGAGAGTACAGTTGTCAGGGAACATCTCTACTGTACTGTAGTTCTGTGAGGTATGAATAACTTTGAGATTTTAGAACACCAGTTCTTCCCAGTAGCTTCTAGGGACCTTACATCAATATGTCCTCAAGGAGGTTTGTTTCGGGGGGGGGGGGGGATATTTTAGTTATTTTAGTTGATTGAGAGGATTGATTTTATTGGGGTTTTTTTATTTGCAAGAAGACCAGGGTATTTAATTGAATATAAACAAACCAACTATTTTTTCCTTTCCGAAAGGACAAGATAGTGACTCATGCAGTTGTAGGAAATTAATGTTATTTTCCTAATGCACTACTGCTTTAGAATGGGGGGGGGAGTGGGATTTTCCTCCTTCCATTCCTAAAAAGCTAGGGAGTCCAAGAAGATGGAATCTAATAGCTAATGGCGAAATAAATGTTACCCCAAGCTGAAAGGCAGCTAGGAAAAGCACTTTCTGATCACCTAAAGAAGAAAACATGTAAACTGAAAAATAAAAATGCAACCTGTTACTAAACTGAAGTGTATGATCCAAACAGGGTCTTCAACTCTTTTCAGTACTGACAGGAGCCACACAATGGCAATATTAATTGAATCCATGAGGATGGGAATAAGCCCTTCTGCATGGGATGTGGTGAGACCATCGTATCACAGAAGCCGCCACCTTCACTCAGTTCTGTGCTTGAACTAGGACATATCAAAGGTCAGGATACAGATCTATCAACACTAACAGGCTGGAAAGCTACAGCTTCCTGAACCAGATCTACTGAATATGAATCCTGGGCAGGCCTATGGGCAGTCTTGGAGTGACCCAGATGTATCAAACTTACTATGCCTGAGCAGTATGATGGTACCAGCCATAGGCACGGGCTATGGTGACACGTCTAGTCCCACAGGGAGGTCAATGGTACGATTCTTCTGAGGTTTTATGTTCACCCTGGTCACAGTGCTAAGTAAAGTTGATCAGGACAAAATGCAATGCAACAGATAAAGTGCAGTCAGATGACAGAACTTAAATGTTTTGGCATCAAACATTTCCAAATATTTCCAAAACACATTCAAACAGCAAAATTTTACCAAGTGGAATTCCAAGTATTGGTTACCAAGTCTAAGATTAAACTCTAAAGGTTTTCTAAGTAACATCCCCCATTCTTAATGTCACTATACAACATTTCATAATGCTAAGCTACAAGGAATTTCCACCCAAACTAGTTTGGTGCACTTTAATTTTAACATCCTGTTGACAAGATTACCACTATTAAATAAAAGCACGTTCTTCTAAACATTAATGATAAAATGATAGATCTTCCTTTCTGATCACATGAAGGCTTTTGGTAACTGTAGCATTTACTAAGTAACAGGAATTGAGCTTTTGGGAGGTCAAATGGGTTGATGATTTGGCTAGCTGTCCCTGCTGAAACAGGAATAGGAAGTCAGATGTAACAATTTGCCTTTGACACAGAAAAAATGTTTATTTTTGTTAATCGGAAAACAAAACCTTGGGATATGCTAAATCCTTGAGCTGAAATGTTTACAGTTTAGATAGGGTGTGTTCAGAAGATATTTGTGACATTGGCCTGTTCTAACATCAAGGATTTTTAGAGGATATTTGTAAACACACATTGTTAAAGTGAAAGCAATGCAACTTAATTTGACAGAGAGACCAGCTTTATCTGAGTGTTCATAGTGTGCACTCTTCTTCTAACAGAAACTAATTGGGCTCTCAGGGTCCCCTGTCTGGAGACAGCCAAAGCTATGTCTGGAGCAAGCAGAGTCCTGACTGCAAGGCAAGCAGGTCAGGGCAAATGGAGACATGACACAAAGCCAGGCTTCAAAAGGGACAGCAAGAGACTTCTTATGGCCAAGAGAAGCATGCAGAGTTTGCCAGAAGCCAAAGAACAATTCAGCTGACTGAAACAATGAAACTGATCCTTCACTGAATTCTGCAAAATGTACTGAAAGACATCTATCAAAAAAAATTAATGTGCATTTATTTTTAGCAGGGGTGATCTGAGAAATGTTTTTTTCAGTGCTTGCAATAAGATACTTTCAACATCTCTGCCATTTCATTTTGTCAGGCCACAAAAACTGCAAACTTGCAAGAATATGGTCCTACAGTTTCTGTTCACTACAAGCATTGAAAAGAATTTTCTTGCAACTTTAGATTGACATCAACAGAAGTCACAGAATAAGTTAATTTTCCTATTATAGCAATTTCTGTGTGACTGCTCAGTGAACAAAACTAATACATGTAATGTTTTAATTTGCCCCTATCTAATCTTACAGTCAAATATGCTGCTCATTATTATAGAATAAATATGCTACTCAAGATAACCAAGATAAAACATTTCAAACATTGAAAACTGCCCTTGATCCAAATACATCTCAATGACTTAGAAAGCTGGTGGAAAACACTACCCAGAGATAACTTTTAAGTCTTAGACACAAGGACATTCAATGAATCAAAGACTGAGAGTCAAATCTCATGATTCGACCTTGGGGAAGCCAATCACTAATATAAACATTTGCTATTAAGAAAACAACATGAATAGCTACTGACTATACTGAAATTTTACAAGAAACAATACAGTCATCAAGAAACAATAGTAGAGCTTTGGATCCAGACATGAGGCTGTTTTGAAACTAAGCACATGCATTCACTGAAGTAACTACTACTACTGCTTTTCACAACTGGTAATTAAACCAGAGTGTATACCTAAGCCACTCCTATGCCAGTTCCTGAATGAGCCCTACGAAGGTCAGCTGGAGATGAGGAAAGGACAGAGCACCGAACACACTTCATGTCTTGCTTGATCTGCAGAGGTGAAAAAGAGAAGTAAACTCCAGTAACAATCCCCTGACTGAGCTTCTGTCTGCTTGTTCTGTCGGTATCCACATTTCCTCTCCCTCTTTTCCAGCCCATGCATGGGAAGAGGAATGAGCCCGGCATGCTGGGAGACAGCTCCTGGGAGTGCTGCTTCAGATGATTTCTTCCATATTACCTACTGTCCCAGTGTGAATGAGCCCCATGCACCCACCTCATCAATCAGGATGTGAATTTGGGGCACTTCTGACCTCTGATATATGCTTCTGAACATACAGGCCTCACGTACAGGCTACTGAATAGAAGCCGCAAACTATGCTGGAATAACAATAATAGCTTCAATTAAAATTAGTCTTACACTCTTGACTATAGCAGCCATGTATTTTTAAAACAACTGTATATTCCCACTTTCATAAATAAACATTTTTAACAGAGCATGATTTATTTTGCTCTGCATTTTATTAACTATATAAGACAAATATTACTTTTTTTGAACTTGAGTAAAAAAGCTTGCAGCAGTTTGGCTGATGACACTGTCTATCACACAGCTGCTACCCTGCCCTCTCCCACCTGATTTTCCACATCCACCTTCTGTTTCCGTGTTTCAGGCTTTAAGCATTCAAAGGAAGATTTTTGTCTGTACCGTGTCAAACACAGGGAACACAGTTTCTCATGGTCTCAGTGCAGCTACTTAGAAATCCAGATGTTAGTACAAGACATATAATAAACCAGAAGAGTCCATCAAATGCAGTTAGAGGTTTGCATTCATCATTCCTTCACTTCAATTCCAAATTTCAACCTTCTTTACAGAAATAATTACAATGGAGAACAGCAACCTGTAAACATGCAAGATTTCAGCCTCAAGTGTCTCAGTATCTGGTAACAACTGGCTAGTGTCTACATGATTTTAGCCATGAAGTCGAAGCCATGCCAGTGGGAGTGTTCCCAATGGCTTCAATGGACCTGCTTATGTGTGCAATGATAAGCAACTAGGAACAGTTGAAAGACGTTGCCCCACCTCCCAAACCCTCAGAAAAATGAGTATGTAGAACAGAGCACTGAAAGAACTCATAGACTTATTATATTATAGGATGACGATCTTACAGAAACCTTTCCAAAAACACCTTTCTGCTAGCTGGTCTTTTAATTATAACCATGACAACTAATGCTCTCCAATAGGCATTTTGTCCTCATTGTTGCAGAACTAGGAAAAAGGGCAAGAATTCTTGGCTTTTTCTCAACTTCTCTCCCCACAAGTTCATGTTCCCTTCATTTGTTGGTCCATCCTCCCAAAATGTGGAAAGCTAAGTCAACAAGGGGGTTGAAATTGGTCAAGCCATGCACACTGCTTGAGTATTTGCAATAAAAACATAACCAATCCAAAAAATACACGTCCTTAAAGTAGTATTGGCTAAATTATATATATATATATATATATATATATATATGTGGCTTCTACTTCACTCCAGGCAAATGGCATGATTGCTCTTCCCACAGATCCTCTCTGGAGACTGTGATGAAGAATCCTCACCATTCAACCCATCAGTGCAACTGTGAAGAGGTCAGGAAGGTTCAAGATTGCATCTTCTCCGTTGTGCAAAACTTCAGTAAGCAAGGTATTGCTGGCCCCACGGATGCTATCTTGGACCCTACAATGGGTAAGCCTCATGGGGAAGGCTTCCAGGATCAGTGGTTAGCAGAGCACCTGCTGCTGTGAAAAATCTTCCAGCGAGTGCAATAGTAAATAACCCCCATTTTCCTCAATAACTGCTCTTTGTAACCTTTTTTTTTTTTTGAAAAGGGGAAGACCAGCTTGTTTTTCTTCATTGTCTCCCCAACCTCCATCAGAATGTTTCAAAAATTAAGCACAGATGGAACACATGAACTTTCCCATCTACTGCTCCAACACAACCAGTGCCAGCCTGCGTGTCACTGCTTCTACTTAATTCTGGAATTTTCTTTGCGTGCAAATGATTAGCCTGTGTTCTAGATGGTATGGAATGTATTTTTCCTTCAATGTACACATAGGGGTTTAGAGCATGCAATTTTGAATGATTCACATGTGCAAAGAATTCTCCCCTAAGCCACAGCAACATATAGTACATAACAGTATAAGTAGAGGTAGTCTTGAAGGAATTGTTTCAGTCCCTGAACACAGAGATACAGCTCTTTTTTTGCAACGATTTTTCCATTTGCAAACATATAGGGCACATAAATGTTTTCAGATCTCCATGTTTCATTCCTGGCTATCTGAAAATACAATAGTTTTTAAAACCAAACATGAATGTCTTCAAAGCTTCTGTCAGATATCCAGACACCAGTCATTCCTTGAGTAATGATTCATGTCTTACACTTTCCTCTCCTCATTATTACAACAAAGTAAAAGGCAGAAAAGCTTGCAATAGACACAAATACTGACAGTCTCAGTTAAAGGGGAGAAACATGAGCATGACAGCAAAATGGTACTTTTTTCCTTCTAATAAAAAGTAATTCTTTACTCTGTCTCCTAATCTGCATCTGGACAAACTAGAGAAGTGGCTCCATGAGAGGTTAGTGAAGTTCAACAAGTCCAAGTGCAAGGTGCTGCACATGGGTCAAGGCAATGCCAGACATGAGTACAGACTGTGAGAAGAATTCATTGAGAGCAGCCCTGCCGAGAATGACTTCGGGATTCTTGTGGATGAAAAGCTGAACATAAGCCAACAGTGTGTGCTTGCAGTCCAGAAAGCCAACTGCATCCTGGGCTGCATCAAAAGAGGAGTGGGCAGCAGATCAAAAGAGGTGATTCTGCCCCTCTATTTAGCCCTTGTGAGACCCCCACCTGGAGTACTGCATTCAACTCAAGGGTACTCAGCACAAGACAGACATGGACCTGTTAGAGCAGGTCCAGAGGAGGGTCACAAAGAAGATCAGAGGGCTGGAATGACTCTCCTGTGAAGGCAGGCTCAAAGAGCTGAGCTCGGCCTGGAAAAGGGAAGGCTCCAGAGAGACCTCATTGTGGCCTTCCAGTACCTAAAGGAAAGTACTTTTTGCATGGGCAGACAGTGATAAGACAAGGGAGAATGGTTTTAAACTAGAAGAGATTTACATTAGATATTAGGAAAAGATTCTTTACTCAGAGGGCAGTGAGGCACTGGAACAGGTTGCCCAGAAAACTTGTGAATGTCCCTTCCCCGGGAGTGTTCAGGGCCAGGCTGGATGGGGCTTTGAGCAACCTGGTCTAGTAGAAGGTATCCCTGCCCATGGCAGGGACGTTGGAACTAGATGGTCTTTAAGGTTCCTTCCAACACAAGCCATTCCATAATTCAATGATCTTGTCTCTCCTTGCAACAAAAAGCAAATATAATAACTCCCCATGATGGTTGTGTCTACAACAAGATCTAATACACAGGAAGAAACTCCATGCAGGGGATTTTTTTTCTAGTGTGCATGATCCCCCCCCCCACAAGCTTGACTTTTCCACAGTGCTGGCTATAGTTTTCATGAACAGCATATCTTGACTTCGCAGTCTTCACTGATAACAGATCCAGACCAGCACCAAAAAAATACACCTTATCAAGTTCCAGTTCTGTAAGTCCTACTCTGACTCACCCAATTGCCCTTATTTATGGTCTTTGAAGTCTGTCAGACAGGTACAGAATTTCTCATTAAGTTTTATATAAATATAATTTAAACAAACTACTTTGACTACAGCATGGGTGAGACTGTCTTAGTTCAGAGAGGTTGTCCATTCTGTAGCAAAAGCCAGATTCACATGTCCCAAATCACTGTGTCTGGTGCTGGCTGGCTTTGGGACTCCAGAGATGTTGACTCACTCAGAAACACAAGGCACAAGGACACTCGTAGGTTCCACAGTTAGTTCGGCCAAACTCCACCAAAGCAGAAATTGTACTTGCAGGAAACAAGGACATTCAAAGAATCAGGTAGACTGATGACATTACTAATTATGAATTCTGGGTTTCCCCTTGAAGACTGAGCAGATTCCCCTAAAAGTACAGTAGAAAGCCACACAGATCTTGGGCAACTCATGACATTTTTTTCATTATTATAATAGAATAAAAGGAACAAGAAATGGGGAACACATATATCATAGTGTACATGTATCAACACATACAAAGAGATGTAGAAAACTCTACCAAGAAAATATTTTTTGTATAGCTACATTTTTCATTTGAAACTGTGTTTGCAATGCTGTTAGTCTAGTCATGTTCTCAAGCCTAGAAATTTCTCCTTGGCACCTCTGTTCCTCCTCGGAAGACTAGGAGTTGGAAAAGTCCTACTTCAGCAAGAATGGAAGGATGAGGTCCTTTGCAATTTGAGATACCATCTCTTTTTTTTTTTTCTTTGAGTGTTTTAGTATCTGCTAGCGGTGATCTACTTCATGAATGTAATCCCCACTCAGTTCCCACTGAGCTGAAATCATTTAAAAGAGGCAAAGTAAAAGATTAGTGAACACTATTTTCTTACTGATCAGCACAAAGTTATTTGGCACAAGCATTTCTGTAAATGTTTGTCCATGACTGAGTAAATTTGCAGTGTACGATGGCCCTCAACCCGTGCTTCTGTCAAGTGAGAAGGCTCGTAGCCTAGCATTGGAGCTCAGCTCTGCTTCAGCAGAAATACAAAATGCTAGAGGCTGAGCTTAGTATCACTGCTACCTTTCTCTTTGGATCTGTTCTTTTTTGTTTTGTTCAGTGTTTCTCTTTGCAAACAAAAGAAGATTAATTTTAAGATGGAATGAACGTAAGGTTATTTGTGGCTGTTGGGTAACGAGGAGAATTTGTAAAGTGCATTACACAGGGCTGCACTTCGGCATGGAGAAGCCAGAAGGAGAGGAGAGAACTGTAATCACCTCCAGGAGAGCATCCAGAAGAAGAGCTCACACCTAGAACCACTTTCAGCCTCATGAAGCTGAAGGCAATGTCTGCTTTAGGATACGCAAGGAGGTCCAGTGGACTCAGTTTACAGAACGCTGGCAGCCTGCCACAGTATTTTGTTTATATGTGCCTGTGATATCCATGAGCCCAGAGCTGTAATTATGGTCTCAGATATCACAGTACTACTAGTCTAGGAGATATTTATGGATCTGGAATATACAATCTATAGGCACTGTGTAGTTTCAGACACATTCAAGAAAACTCCCCTCTCAAGAAGAGGAACAGCAAGTCTATAAAAGTTCTTTTGAGCTATATCAAAGCAATACACTCCACTAGGTCTCCCCACTAAAAGTCACTGAAAGGTCTGGACACGGTAAACTGCAGGCACAGGACTCAGACTGACACCATAGATATTATCAGAGGCATACTAATGAACTGCAAACTGGGTTAAGCAGTAGCAATGCTTGTTTTCCTATGAAGTGACTCGCTGCTTCTCACAGTTGCATTTTAAACTTACAATGATAATAAGGACAAGTACATATTTTCTTCTCCACCAGAAGGGAAAAGCCAGACAACCACTTCCACACTTGTTTTATTTCTACAAAGCTTATGAAGCATTTAGAGAATATAGTGTAATCCAAGAACTTAGCTAGAGAGGAACAACTCAATATTGTTTGCTATTTATATTACTAATTTTGCCCCAAAGTGAACTGTCACACAAACAAAATCACCAAAATATCACCATCTATGGGAAAGAAGCCCATGACCAGAAGTGAGGTGCTTGCAGAATATATTTCAGAGTGGCAAACAGAAACTATACCAGGTTGACAAATGCTATTCCCACATGAAGCCTAGGGAGGTTTCTGTGTCCTTGTATGAGCAGACAGGACTTTATGTTAAATATCCCCATCAGACAGTAAGATGCACTAGAGAAAAGGAATCTAATTCTCATCATACTGGCTTGGCTCTGGAATAGCTCTGGTTTATTTTGAAAGAATACCTTCCACTTTACCACAGTTTTAGACACTGCAAACACACACTTCTCAATCCATAATCTAAAGCATTACTCCAGTAGCATAACTGCAGCCATCCCCTTATCAATGTGCCGTATTTTCTCCAACATAGCTTATGTTCATTGAGGGAAGGGTTTCAACTGCTTTCATGCTATGGCAACAAGCCAGACACCCACTCACATTCAGGCACAGACAAGTCCTATAGAGGACAAGACTCAGGACAATATATTTGTTTTGAAAAATATTTAAGGACAGGGTTTTGAAATTTCTGCTTCCAAAAATATTGGAATCCCAAATCCAGTGCCTGCCCTTAACTGGGACCACTTGCCCTTCAGGCTGAGGGTAGCCAAACATATCATGTTGCTTTGCCTGCTCACAGTCAGTTGGAAAGCTGCATGGGGTATTTCAGTCATGGCCTGTCTCTCTGCTAAAATTTGCTTCTTAAAAGCATTCAGGGTATATTTACCAAGAGGATGGGAAGTCACCCCGCAGTGCTTCCTTAACTATAGTAATTCTAAATATTTTACAACTTACTGTGCTCTGTGAAGGAAGATATTTGATATTGCTCTATACAGTTAGGAAGCAGAGTGCTTTGTATTAGAGAAGATACAGAGCTTTATAATAAACTAGACTGAAACATCTTCATTACCAAAGCAGCTTTGCACTGAGAAAGTCTTATGATGAGAAAGCATTGGAAACATACAGTAAATGCAATTGGTTATCTTTAGTGTAAAAAAGAATTTAAACTAGAAAAAAAGTATTGTATATTTTATATGTGCTTACATAAACCAAATAACCCTAAACCCTGAGTAGATTAGAAGTTAATACAAATTAGAAGTGTATGTTAACATTTACAATACAGATCAACGTATTTTCTTCCTCCAGCTGTATGAGACTGTGGTAGAAGAAATGCCTTTAGACCAGGAGGAAACCTCTGTGTTTTAAACTCAGGCTTCCTCCAGGTTAATCAGGTATTTTTTCAGTATGAAATGAGTTCTTGCATTTAAACTAAAACATGCTGACAATATGCCATTTTAGCAATTGCCTTCCACAAGATATGTCCTAATACTGCAGCATTTTCAAACACTCCATACAGATATTTCTTTAAAAGTTACACTGACAAAAGTAATTTCAGCCTTTTGGGCTGTACTTGATGTCTATTTATTTTCTGTGCCTTTAATAGTCACAACTCCAGGATTTCCTTTTGCCTTAGCTCTAAGCACCACACAGTCTGATTTTAGACAAACCACAAATAACATTTATTTTAGCTGTTTAATCATTCTAGTCCTTACTCCTTTTTTTTAAAATGCCTTTTCTACTTTCTTCCATTAGAAGCAAATGCTGGCCTTCTGTTCTTTTAGGGTATCCTTTGCTTTTAAGGAAAAAAATAGACAGAAAGCTGTATTCCAACATACCTTGAAAGGAGAGTAGCATTCACTGCTAGCTGTGTGACTTTTCAGTAGCTGCACTCAGACTCCAGCGTTCCCAAGAACCACGGTGTCACAAATCCCTGAAGCTTGCAATGAGGAGCAGAGGCAGATTGCTCTCACACGCCCTTCCTCTTCTCTGGGTATCTGACAGCTGTACACTTTTTAGGACTGCAGCAGGACTTGTCTCTCAGCCCCTTTGCCACTCTGATAAATCATCCCCTCCCTGCTATTAGGGCATGCTGCCATTATATCTTAAAAGCACGTCACAGCTTGCATGCAGTAGCTGTGGGAAAGCTGCATTTATTTATACAGGAAGCTTGAGTACAGCACTTCCTACTTCCCATCCGAGACTCAATTCAACTGCAGGTGATTACTTAAACCCTGTCAGCCAGCCAATGCACACCCTACGTCCTGATTTGGATATCTGTGCTGCTTTTAATCACAACTCCCATCTGAGCTCTGAGAAGGTAAAACTGAAAGGAGCAAGGCACTAGATGTGACACTCATAAAAAAACCCTCCCAAATTAACCTGTTTAAGGGTAGCAGTTTGCATAGCAGCTGCCCTAGTGGCAGATGATGTCTGAAATATTGCTGGCTTCTGCTTGTGAAAAATGTCATCTAAAAGAAAAGTGATTTCTTCATGTTGGAGGGGAAGGGAGCAAAAAATCTAACTCACAAGTCAAGTATCAGTGTAACTTCAAATCTGAATGCTTAATTCTGTCCATACAAAAATTTCACTCTTTAAGCTGGGCTTGTGTGCAAGAGGGACTGAGAATTCTGCAGTTCTATACTCCAAACTTAAGGGTATGATTCACAGTAGCTGAGCAGCAGAAGGTATTATTGAGACACATCACATCAAACCCTCAAGAACTTTTCCTGCTGTAGGAAATGCACCGCACCCAGAGATAAGAAGTGCAGGGTGTGCAGAAAAACAGAGGGGGGGGAAAAAGTACAGATGCTAATCTATAATTTTCTCTTTATGATGAAATCAGTTTACTTTGTAGTTCATGCAATTATTGCTGGTGTTTTGCCTTCAGTACTTAGATATATAGGCATTTCTTCTGGGGTGTATAGAAGCTCACAGCTGAGTTTTTAGTTATTTTCAGCCAATTATACTGCATCAGAATAACTTAAGAAAAAGGCAGAAATCTTGTGCAACTTTAATTCAGTCTCCTTATACCTATACACTACAGCTTTGCTTGAATTACCATCATATACTCTTTTCCTCTCGGAATAAGTACAAATTTAAAATCAATCTATTTAACTTTGGGTGTTACATATAATTTTATATTTAGAGGGGGAGGGAATAATCACCAGAAATAATCACCAGAAAAAATGTAGCTGTTCAAACATGTGGAATCACGTTGATCCCTACATTGTTCATTAATAGTTTTACAACAATATTAGGCAAACTAGAGCCATGTCACATATATTGCCACTTGAGTTAGCAGAGTATTTCCCAGCAGAAGCAGACTCATATCCTCGGCAGTGACCAATCCTAGACGGTACTCAAGAAACACCTAGGGCTCAGAGCTATTTTTCAGTATGCAGAACAGTAATGAAAATGTGGAACTCTTTGTAAAACTTCATGATTAGAAAAGGATTCTCCTTCAGTGGTTAGAATTTTAACCTAGTATGAAATAGCTTGAGCTTCTATCACTACCCTTTTCAATAGTTCCCCTCAGTTTCAGTTCCTATATTTTCTTCCTGCTGCTGCTACCTTTGCTACTCTACCTCCATCACACAAGTACTTTTTAGGCCACAGATGAAGCTCAACAAGAAAAATCTTCCCGCTCTCCGCCCCTGTGCTCAGCAACACAGCACTTGAACAGAAAAGGGACAATTATCTCAAGGAGAGTAGTGAGAGAGTGAGGATGAGGAAAATCAAGTCATTTATGCAGGTGTAGGGAAAATGGCAGGGCAGTAGGTTCAGAAGTAGAGCAGGGCAGCAGCCAGTAGCAGAGCAGCAAAAATAGCATCTGGTTTGGTATTTACTCCTTGATGGCACAAAAAAGCAAAACCAAGCTTCACTGCAGTAACCTCCAACAGTCAAGAGACAGAGCTGCAAACAAAGGTTAATCATCTTTCCTTCAGATAAATGATGAGGCCAGCTTGTATCTGGGGGGCTGTTCTTTCAGACTATGAAAACTAGATTAGTACATTAAAATGCAGACCAATTCTGGAGACATCAGCTGCAAACATCCCATGATATTTTTATCACATTGCCTAATAGGTATCTCTATGCATGAAAGTTATAATGTGATTGCACAAATGTGCAAAACTGCTTACAGCAAAATTAATTTCCCTTAAACATTACAAAACTGGTGAGAAATATTATTAATGTTTCCCAAGAGGTTTAATTATTTGGAAATGTTAAGATGTGCTCATTCCAAGCATTCCACTTCTTCAGTATCAAATCCTAAACTGTGATCTGAGGATTTACATGTAGGACAATCACTTACTGATGTTCTGTGGACAGCTGGCTATACCTCTGCTTTCATCTTCTCTTCTATATTTGTCCTTACTTCTGTGCTTACCCAGGATGTCAACAGCAAAGAGGAGCTGAAGGTGACGTCGCACTGCGCAAGAGCTCAGGTTATAAGGACTTGAGATGATCAATACTGATGGTTCTTTTCATTGCCATCACCTGAAGATGTGAGCTGGACTGTTACAAGCTCTTCTGTCAAAATGATTTCTCTTCCAGCTCTACCTCGAGCCCAGGTACTTCACAGTTTCACAGAAGCATATCTTCTTGCCAAGCTAATTTTATGAACTATTATGAGCCATGCTAGAATTGCTACCCAGCCCAAATCCCTGAATTTCTTAACCCAGATTGATTGGTTTCCTTTCTGAATCACAAATAAAAAAATACAACTTCAGAATGTCACACAGTGCCGGACAAGGCACAAGCTAAGTCCTCCCCGTTTGCTCTTCAGTAGCAGTGACATAAAGCACAAAACTGAGAGGGTCCAATTAATCTTTTGGACACTCTCAACTGAAGCCTTTATATCTCTCCAGGGCTGGGGGAATGGCTGAACCTTGGAGATGATATACACTGAAATGCAGCATCACTAGGAACTGTTAGCTGAGTTACTAATCAGAATACAAATAAAGGCTGGCATAGTTAATTACTAACATTGCTGTGTCATTCTTGCAGCAGCTTGAAATACTTACAAAATGACTAAGCCAGTCTGCATTAACTAAAATTACTCATTAGTTTATGACAGAAGAGGGTAAAAAAGTAATAGCATGACCACTGAAAAGATGTCTCATATCTTACAAACAAAATACCATTAGCAGCAATAAAAACACCGAGTTAGTCTATAACTAACAGTTTCATTATAACTCAATATAAAGAATTAGGATTAGCTTGTGAGGGGAAAAAAAGAAATTTTCACTACTCTGTTTCAGTTTTCAACTAATAAAAAACAAATATCCTGAAAAGTAATTGCTATCCAGAGGTGTAATACAAAACGAGGTTTTGTAACAAGCTTTCTAAAACCAGAGGCGAACTAAGAAAAATAAGTCTTTATCCACTTCACTTACTGTACATGCAAATTATCCATTTCCTTATAGGAAAAAAATATTTGGACATGTAAGAGGCACAGTTTCACAATAAAAATAGATACTAATGGGTAACATAACCAATGCTGAAAACAAAACAGGAAGGGGTTTTGCACAGTGAGTATACATATATTTTCTGAAGTTACAAGTATGATGCCCCTGATGTCATGGACTATTAATAGTTCTATTCAATGGGAACTGTTTTAAAGGAGGATTACACCATCAAAAGTCATCTGTGGTACCTTCATAAACCAGATGTTTTAAAAAAGGAATCTTTATTCAATATATGTATTTATATAATCACACAATACTAGAAATCAGATGTCAATGCAAAAAATACAAAGCTATGTAATATTTTGCATGCAGACAAGATTTACTCAGTATTAGCTACAAGAAAATCAGCATCACGTTTTTCCCTATTTGAATAACCCTATTGTTCTACAATTCTGACTTAGTATGCAAGTCAGTCACTGACAAACTAGGTTTGAGATCTTCATTATTTCCTTTACCTAAAACATAAAACTTTATTACAAGGTGTTTTCTATTGGAGTAAAATAAGTCAAGTTAAATTATTTTGAAAGAACAGTAGGTACAAATCCAAAGAGCTTTTTATTTTACAGTGAAAAAGGGAGTGGGATGGCACACTGTCTACTGAACATGTATAATGATTACGATCTCAAAATGTGTGTGGTAGGTGACTTACACTCATCCTGCTCTATGAACAAGGCAAAATGCAATACTCATTAAACTTTATTGGCACAGCACAGCATCTCTAAACAAAACATAATGGCTTCCATAAAACTCTGTATTTCTTCTCTTTTCATATTTTTTCATGTATTGTTTATACTGTGAACTAGCTTTTGGTATTTGATCCATACAGAACTGTGTTAGAGGATTAAAAAAAATAGAGTCTCACCAGAAAACAGTGAGAAAACAGTCTTCTACCCCGGTGGGTAGGTTTCAGGTGCTTAGAAATCTCATCTTAAAGATCAATGCAGATGATTTTGACAGTATGTTGCTGGAGTTCCAGTGCAACTTGTCTTCTTGGAACCTGAAAGCATTAAGAGAAAGTGTATTTACCCCTGTAGCAAAACTTGCTGGTGACAGAGCTCTACTAGCAATGTCACCAGGAGCGGGCACCTAGCCACCAGCAACCAAACAGCTCTGTAATTGCTCTACACAAATTTTTTGCTTTTGCAAACTCCTGCCTGTTCACTAAGTGTGCAAAGAACCAGCCTGCAAAAAGAAAAAGAGCCAAGTTGCTATGAGTCTGCCACAAAAAAGATGTTGATGGACTGCCACTGAACATCAGACATCTATCCCAGGGGCAGCCAGCGCAGCACCTTCAGACCAGGACATGTCCTTAGCCACCTCTCTGCACTCAAAACACAAGGAAGAGGAAGGTTGCTGTCACAATCCCCCTTGACCTCCTCCTGTGACATGAGACCCACCAGCCATCAGTTCACAAAGTGATCATCAATGATGTGGTGGTGCTGCTTCTAGTGACACGGCAGCAGAGGTTGCAGGACACCTCTCAGGCTCAGAGGACCTGTGTAAGCAGGTCCAGTTCCCCAGATGGATAGCACATGTAGCTTCCCCCAATGTCATGAACTGATGACAAAAAAGTAAAATAAAACCAAACAGGTTGTTTTGCTCTCATGTTCATGTGTTAGACGTACAGAAGTGGAGTCGCTCAGTTCTTATGACCATGGGGTAACAGATGACACTTTCTAGCTGCAAAAATAGTAACTTATAAAGTAGCATTGAGGGAGACATATTAAATACATGTGAAAGAGGAGACACTAAAGTTGTCCACTTCTCCTGCTTTCTCTTAAAGTCAGCATACGTTTTTAACAAAATTGTATAAAGATTGCATGATTGCATAGGGAAAACCTAAGGCTCACTTCAATTAATTTATTTTCTATTAACTGTATTCACAGTTAACCTCAGAGCATGTCACAGACTTTCAGTTATACATGGATACTTTTTTTCCTATTGACTGTGTGCCAAAAACTGACACATTCTGTTGACTTTTAACCAAGTGTTTTGGTAATGTACCTTAGAAGCACAGTGATTTCAGACATCAGAATCGCCATCAGTTTAAAAACTGAGAGGGCAAAACCATCCTGGCAGCCAACACAGGAAGCTCCCTCTGTAACAGAGGAGGTCACTCATCTGTCCTTGTCATGAGATAAAAATATGCACACTATTTTCATGTCTCTAATTCTGCTTTTTCTGTCCTGCTTCGAGCTCTTAACTACCTTTTTTTCAGAAATATTAAGAGAAGGCTTTATTCCTTCTAACCCAAGTCAGTCTCCTAGGTGATAGTTCTATCTACTGGTTTAAAAGACAGCTAAAATTTGGAGGGGAGGGTGAAAAGAGGGGGTTGCCTAATAACACATTTCAGCCCAGACCTTCCTGTTTTAACTACCATCAGAAGTCAGGGATGGGCAAGTTAGAAATGAGACAGAGTTGAGGCTCCTAATTTTATGGCTATAAAACCCAACAATAGGACTTTCATAGGCATCTGGCAGGCAGGACCAAGGTGAGGAGCTAAAGCATATCTTTGATTCATACCTTTTCCTTAGTATTTAGGTATGACACATTTACCCTTTGACTAATTTAGGATGAGAAATAGTTTCCCAGTTGAGAGAGGTTACTCCAATGGATTGGCTATGCAGGGAAATAATGGAACTGAAACATACCCATATAGGAAAACCAGGAACTTGTCCCTCTCTCCCAGCATCCCTCTCCTTACTCAACTTCTAGGGAGGGTCCCCATGCCATTCCCCTCCTCTTTATAGTCTCATTTCCCTATCATAGTTTACATTTCATCCATTTATGGTGAGGCCAGATGCAAAAGTTTTGTCCAGATCCACTTTTCTCCCTATGAAATTTAATAATGTGGTTAGATAATCTCAGCTAATAGTTTTTAGGGATTTCAGCCTCTGCCACATTAGGGTTGTTTGAGTGAGCCCACTTTCTCCCTGCTGGACACATTTGCAATGGCAGCATCGAACAAGGACACAATACCACCTCCCAGATGAGAAGCAGCAACGTGTTAAAACACGTGCAACTGTTTGCTGGCAGTGCTCTTATCATATCACAGCTGTAGTAACAAAATCCATGATTGCTTCACATTCTGATCCCTTATTAGGATAGGGATAAAAATTTTCTTCCTCCTCTGCTCAGAGTAGAGAAGACAGCAATTAAAATAATCTCCTTGAAAGAACATCTTTAACATGCACTACCCAGCAAGCAGTAGTTAAATTCAACGATCCCAAAATTAGTGTAGTGGGAACTCAAAGACAAGCACATTGCTTGCTTGCTGCAAGTGACGTAAGGATTTATTCAGTTGCACTGGAATAATTAAGGAAGTTTTAACTTCATGTTGTTTATTTTTGTGTCTGATTAGAGACACATTCTGTTACATTCAGGTGCCAGGTAACAATTAAAAATATATGCTTTTTACCTAGTAATTTTTTTAAGTTTCTTATAAAACTAAGTATATCCATTTGGGCAGAGAATCTCTAGGAAAAGAAACATGAGTTTTACAAGACTAAACAGGGGCAGAAGGGCAAGAGACATACCAAAACCTCTGCTTTTCCAAACACTGACAACATCCAACCAAATATTATTTTCTGCCTCAGTACTATCTGCAGTCATTGAAGAAATTACAAGCAAACTCATCTTTTCATTAAGCACAACTTCGTCTCTGAAAATCATTGGCTCCATTTAACTACCCTATATTTCTCAGGAAGAAATTTAAACAGATCTGGGTATATCATCCCAACTTTTGATTTTATACATACATGTGTATTTTCTGGGATATGAGAAAACATAGTCAGGGGAAAAATGCATCAATAAATTTGTTCCCACAGAGAATCACTTTGCATTACACAATATAAACAAAGCTTTGAAGTGTGAACTCTGAATTCGTAGTTTCCATGAGTTCTATCTTTCTTACTAGTTCTATCTATCTTACTAGGGTGTATAAATTCAAGCTGAAGAAAATGTGTTCAGTAAACTCTGACTATGAGTAAATATTTAAATTTCTCCTTACATTATCCTTCGGATAACTGTCTATATGATTGCAATTTACAATCCAGGGAAAAAACAATATCCCAGATCAGAGGAAATGGAAATGCTGTGTTGTAGAAGAAGAGAAAGAGGAGAAAAAACTGGCCTACTTGCACCATATGACCAAAGTTAGGTCAGCTGCCACCTTCAGAAGGCAGATGAGAGGAAACTTCTTTAAGACTGGAGGATCTTGAGGTCTGCCAAGGAGGTATGAGAGAACATGAAATTTAAGAAGGAACTTAACATGAAGTTTAAGGAAGGTTTGGTGGATGAAAGGCTGGGCATGAACCAGCAATGTGCACTTTCAGCCCAGAAAACCAACTGCATTCTGGGCTACATAACAAGAACCATGGCTAGCAGGTTGAAGGAGGTGATTCTGTCCCCCATCCTCTACTCTCATGAGGCCCCACCTAAAGTAGTGCATACAGCTCTAGGGCCTCAAACACAAGAAGGCCATGGACCTGCTGAAACAAGTCCAGAGGAGGGACACGAAGATGCTCAGAGGGCTGGAGCACCCCTTCTATGAAGACAGGCTGAGAGAGTTGGGGTTGTTCAGCCTGGAAAAGAGAAGGCTCCTGGGAGACCTTATAGCAGCTTCCAGTACCTGAAAGGGACCTACGACAGAGCTGGAGAGGGACTTTTTACAATGTCATGTAGTGACAGGACAAGGACTAATGGCTTTAAACTGAAAGAGCATCCATAAGATTAGATATTAGGAATAAGTTTTTTTACGATGAGGATGGTAAAACTCTGGAACATGTTGCCTAGCATAGTGCCCCATCCCTGCAAACATTCAAGGTCAGGTTGGACATGGCTCTGAGCAATCTGATCCAGTTGAAGATGTCCCTGCTCCTTGCAGGAGAGTTGTACTAGATGACCCTTAAATGTCCCTTCCAACCCAAAATATTCCATGATTCTAACAGGGGCCAAAGGCAGGGAAACCATTTGACTCTCCTGAATATGAAACTGAGAGCATGAAGAGACTGGGCATAACAATCTCCTGTCTCTGTGTTTTTGGTTTATGCATAGAGTACATTTGTTATGTGGGGAAAAAAAGAAGTGAAAAGGAGGAAAAATCATATATACTACACAATATTTTTAACATTGCATGAAAAACATTAAAAAAAAAGAGAAAAGCTATATCAATTTTGCTAATCGATTTCTTTCTTTCTAAGACCAGCTCTTAAAAAAACCTTTTAGCTTTGTATATATTCATAGCTTTTCAAACAACATAAAAAAATTACAAACGGGACTTCCCAGTAGCCTTGCAGAGAGCAAACTCAGTGTCAGAATCCAGGCGTGTAGCATCCCCAGCACCCCTGTGGGTGATCACAAACATCTCACCAGCCTCTGGGTGCCCCAGGAAGCAAGCTGCCACAGGCCTCAGCTGTGAAAGCAGCACAAAATGCCTCTCTGGGCTGGAAAAACTGGAACAGACAGGCTGCTTCCTACTGAGCAAACCTCAGAGAAATTATCCAGCACTCCTTGGTAAGAACCAAGAAGCTCCATCTGAGATCCTTTTGAAATATGGTGATCATCACACTATGCCACAAAAACAGTGTTTACAATAATGGTTTCTCATCTTTGGGTTAAAAAAAATCATCAGGTCATGATGTGATATATCACACTCAAACTTTGTGCATGGAAACAGAATTTGGATAGCAGGAGAACATAACTTATTCCCACTATGGATTTATTCCTGATAATACTGGGTTAAGGATTTGAAGAGTTTCTGGCAGTTCTGTTTAATTGTTTATTTAGGAACAGTGGTTTATCTCCCCCCAAACAAAATGATAGGAAGTATGAATCAAGACTGTTCAAAAACTAAAATAACAACTTCCTTTGTCCTTATTGATATCATTTCTGTTTTTGTGACCTGAGTGGGTATGTGTTGACTGTGGGAAATCTTTTTCCAGTGAATCACTAGGAAGAATAGATAAAATTAATGTTTTACAAGAAATCAGATGAATGTTCTGTTGTAGTTAATTTCCACTAAACATAACAGAGTATGACGGGAATGGAGATAGTGACAGTGAAAGAAAAATTCCAATAATCTGCTTTCGTTCTTTGATTTTCTTTCCAGGAAACAGAGAAGTTACTTCAGCCTCCTTCAACTGGCAACAAGTGTACAATAAATCTTTTGTCATTTAGGGATAACCCAAATGTGCAACACTCCACACACTATGATGTTTTGAGTTTGGATACTATTACGGGCCAAGAGGCCCATCCATCACTCTGTTTAGACCACATAAAGTCTGTTACTGGCACTGCATCAAGGTTAAAGATTCTCTTACATTAAAGTGTACCTAAAAGATGATCAAGATCTCTGCTGTCTCTATACCATCAACTGCCAAACAATTTTATTTTTTCTATAGAAAAAAGGTTACAAAAAGGTGATGAATTTAAAATAAGGAAGGCTTTGATTCTTGTACAAGTGTTTCCAGGTATGTTGCTGAAAAAAAGTAAATGAGAAAATTACTTTCCTTATTCAGAAGGTATTGTAAACTATCCTTTTCCTCAGGAATGAAGATTTATTAATTTGGCAGATTTTATGCTCCAAACTTGTATGCGAAGAAATGGTTGAGCGCCAAAACTAATAAAGCCTGGTTTCTAAGGATTTGCATGCCTTAACACTACTAAAACAATAATCCTAGATCCCTGACAAAGCTCCAAAAGTGCCCCTAGACCAGGGGCAGAACAGATTATGGCTTGCACTGACCCACATGCACACTGATTAGTAAGCCTCATCTGTGATGATGGTTTTATGACTGGATGCTACCAGAAAATATACAACAGGAGAGCACTGCCTGCTTTTTTACATCAATGGTTCAAAAAGTTTTCAAGTGTACCAGCAGACAAACAGCATAATCCACATGAACTCTATTTCCCTAAGAAGTTGGCTTAAGCAGAAGACTTAACTCAAACCTTTAAAGATTAGACTGATCATTTCACGAAATCATAGGAAAAATCAATGTACTCTACTGGGTACTCTTCAGATGTGTGACTAAGTACAACTTTTCTGTTTCCTTATACATAGAAAGAAGTAAAGAGGAAAACTTTTCATTTGACATTCTGGTTTTGACCACTGGAAGCCAGCTTCAGGACTTCTGCGATAGGCTTTCCTGCTCCTTAATGGAGGAGGAAAAAAAACCCACAAAACAAAACAAACAAAAAACCAAAAACACCTGCGGCATGGGTAAAAGATTTAGATTTTTTTCTAGGCTGTGCCACGAACTTCCTCTGACCTTGGAAAAGTACGTAACTTTATAATCTGTAACACCACAAAAAAACCTTACTTGTATACAAAGTATACAACACATGCCCCAGCTGTCTTGTATACTTTGTTACAGACCATAAAGTGTCTTGCATTTTCAGGCTAAACAGATTCAAGGACAAAGCAGCAAACCAGCAACGTTCAACAGGGAAATCTGATGCGAATCAAAAGATGAAAAGTCAGTCACTATAAAAAAAGTTTTCTAGAGAACATCACTGATGTGATGAACTATATTTGTTTGATCATACATATGATCAATCAAACAATACGAAGTGTCTACATGTGCCATGCTTCTATCAATTTTGCCTTAACTAAAGTAGAACAGACAAATGTCATATACACTCTAACTGCTTAAATACTAGATGCTAATACAAAATGAATACAAAGTGCCAGTAGAGGAGTCATGGGATCACGGGGGGCCATGGATACCTTTCTGATTCTATCCCTGTGGTCTTCCTTTCACCTTTCCACTATCTTCCCTTTGACCCTTCAGTGGATACCATTTCTGTCTTGCTATCTCAGCCACACAGAGACTTTGGCAGACAGTTCGTAATGCCTCCTGCCTGGTCATCCCTGCACTACCTGTCTGAAACCTGTCTAAATCTACTCTAAAAGTCAAAAATCTCTTTATGTTTTCTTCAGAATAGTTAGTTCCCTCAGTCAACAAAATCCCAAATATCCCACTGTGAATTTGGCATTTTTTGTGTCTGTAGAAGTATATGACATGCTCCAGTGTGCTTCATCTTGGTTTTGCCTTAAAAGCTTTCTTGTGAAATGTGTTGAACCAACAGTTTTTCTTTTAGCATATACATCTGGGTCCCTTTCAACTCAGCATATTCTATGATTCTATGATCTGAGTTCCTGTTTTACTGGAAATGTAATATGCATGACCATGATATTTTTATGCTTGTCAATTAATGTGTGCATAGGATTATCAGAAGGTAACTCCTTCAGGTAACACCTATTTAACAATTCCTAACTGCTAGCATTTCTACCATTAAAAGTAATGATAACAGGCTGTGCTTTGCAAGACTATGAGCTAAATTAATTAAGTAGCCTGGTATCGTTAGTTTCTCTCTTTTAGATTTTCTCTACTCTACTTCAGACTGCAGTCCCCCTGCAAGGCATAACCCAAGCACACAGGAAGCTACAGTGTCAAAAAGAGCTCATAGCCTGAACTGCAATCAGAGGGAATCAGAGGAAGAGTTATGAAACAACAAGGAAAAGTGTGACTGCAAGAAGATACAAGATACCTTTGTACACAATGAATTTAGTAGAATATTTGATATTTCCTCTTCAGCCTCCATTCTGCCTCATCAAGAAAATAAATAACTGCAATTCTTGACCAGTGTTAACTAGTCATCACTGTTGCTTAGCCACAGGTGCAAGTCATAGAGGAAGTAAAGAAGCTGAAAGAAGAGATGTTTCTCTTGTGTTGATTTTATGAATAATAAGACAAGGTGCTTTTTTACAGACAGGGCCACATAAAAGTTCATAACAACACAAGCAAGGCTGACATCATTGACAGAAGACAAGGGAGTAGCAGTGAGTTGTGGAGGAACTGAAGGGTCCTCCCTACTGAAGGGCTGTGGGAGAGAGGGCTTTCAGCATGAGCTACAGACCAGCACAGGATCTGAACAGACAGTTGGACAGCCACAGCCACCATCACAGGATGGTTAATGGTAACACCTAATGTCTGAAAACACTAACAACAAAACCACACATTTCCTTTCACTGTTTCCAAACTTGGTCATTTTGTCACTTAAAAAAAAAAAAAAATCCTCAAAAGAGCAACAAACATTTTCAAGCAGATTATATGCATTGGGACAGAATGCTTTTCCAGATTCGAGAGTCACATGAAACACTCCTGCATCAGTTGATCTCAAACATTTTATCACAAAGTTGATAGTTCCTGCGTGGCATTAATTGAATTATAACTACTGGAAGAATTTCCAATCCTCCTTTTCACCTTTTCTTAGTTCAGCCACCAACCCCTTCCCCACCTGTCCTCTCCCCCTCAAAAATCCTCACTGTTTCAGACAGGTCTGTGAAGAACCTGTTTTAGTAATCTGTAAGGTGCTCAAATTGCTTCATCATGACACAGATATTGCCAACACTTCAATGTGGAGGTGTTTCTAGTGGAGTTTCTATTTTGCCATGCATTCTCTCTCCACAATGGAGCCACCTTAATAAAAGAAGCCATTTTGTTGACATACAACTGAGAGGAGCTTTCCCTGGCATCTGTAATTGGAGCTTCAGTAACTGATTGTCCTGAAAAATGATATGAAGAAACTATTCTAGGAGGAATTAGCTCTTGGTTAGGAGCTAGAAACAACATGAACTGTTTAAATGCCATGAAATCAAGGAGTGCTCCACAGACCAGTCTGGAAGAACAGTTCTGTATGGATCTGCTTCCTGAAACACAGACACAGAAGGATGTAGAGACCAGGTTCTAGAAAGCTTCTGCCTGTCTGTCTCTGTGTCTATCTGTTACTGGGGTTGGTAGTGTCCAGGCAGACGGGTTAGTGATCCCCTGACTCAGCTCCCTTGCAAAGTCACACAGAACTTCATCTTTCATCAGATACAAAGTTCCAAGCCCTACTAATAAAATCAGAAAAGGATCAAGTAACCCAGTCCTTAGCCAGACACATTTCTCCTTTCCAAAGTCCATTTGAGCCATTTAATCATCATGAATGCTGTCTTTATCAAGCCTACCTCCAGTCCAGATTCTCAATACTACCCGGCAGAGTAATTGAAATCCAATGTGTGCAGAATGGTACTCTGCTCCACCAAAGCTCAGATCTCCTCTTGAGCACTGCCTTGCCATGTTTTTGGGTCTCCTCTTGAACATTGTCTTGCCCTATTTTTAGACTTTAGGCAAAGCTTTTTGCCTTTGAGAAATGTCATAGGCTCCAGAGGTTCTCCTCCATTTCCGTCTCCACCTCCAAGTAAGAACAACTTATCTGTTTTGCCAGCCAGCCCCAACTGAACAAGCTCTCCTCTTTTTTATTTTTTTTTCCCAGTCCCTTCCCGCCATATTGACACCCACTACAAGAACACCATAATGGTCCATTTGTGCTCCCTGCAGCTATTCAGCCTTTTCTGGGCTGTGCTACATTTATAGACTTCTATTCAGGACAACTGCCCCATATGGGGTAAAACCACAGTAAAACCAGCAACAGTTGACAGCAGGGTCTAACCTGAAAGTCAAAAGGTTCACACAGCATGTTATCAACATTTCTGGCATTAGACAACCTTTAGTCAAGTACTTATACTATGTACTGAGATCATATAACTGCATTATTTGTCTTAATATCATACACAAAACAAACCTGATGGTATCTTACAAGATTTTCAACTTCTGCGAAGGCAAAATCACTAATCCATGCTAGCACTGTGTGGGAATTTCCAATAGGCTTCCCAATGGGAAAAAAAACAGTGATAAAGAGCTCTCTGCTCTTGTAACCTGTCTCCTTCAAAACATATCTGAGCAAAGTGCTAAATGAACATGTTGAGGTCACTTGAAAAGCAGTTCTGACCAATTATTCAGTGACTCTTCAAGAACAAAATAAATATTGAACACTTCAAAACACTAGTCATATTTATTATTTACCCTATCTTAAAAGGGGAATGGTCAACATAGGAGAACTCTTGGTCAAAGATACCACAGTTAAAAAAAAAAAAAATTAAAGAGAGGGTGCAAACTAAGAGTTGTTGTGGTAAATGGATAGTGTCTGGCACCAGTAGACTGAAGAAAAACACACTATTGTGTAAAAGGTGAATAATGTCTGAAAAAAAGTGAAATTAGCACCAGCTATCACAGGGTTTAACACATTATAACTTTAGACTAACCAAACAGTTTCATGAGGATCTTTGTTACCTGAAATCAGATGGACTCTGATGGAGAAGGAAGTTCCTGGTGTTCCCAACTGCCCACTTGTAGGATAAATGCCTTTGAGACCCAGAGCACCCAACAGTGCACCAAACTACAGTTTACCTCTTTTGTTCGTTTGCTTTGCCAGACTGACTGTGGCTTGCTCTCCAAGCCTCATTCACTCCTCTGCCTTCCTTTTATTTTGCTCTATATTACAACGTGCAGTATAATGTTGTTAAACAATTACATTTGTGAATGTTAGAAAAAAGTATCCTTTTGAAATCATTCAGTGGGAACCAGCAGAGGAGTGGCACACAAGGACCAAAGATGATTCCCTCTACCCACTCTGTAACTGAGGCACTTTAGAAGTGCATACCAGGCTAGAATTTCCCTTTTGTTGCAAATACATGCCACTGTCAATTTTAAAGATCTGTTTCAGTAGAACTACTGCCTCTGCATTCTTTTAAACTATTGTGAAGAAATATGAACACAGAAAGATCTATTTTTATGTCAATATTCTACAGGCACATAAAAGGGAATCTAGCTTTGCCCTCATGATTTATACAGTCAATAGAAAGCTTTAACTAATTTCCAGTAATATTATTCAGTTGAATTTGGTTTATTGTATAGCAAACATATGTGAGCTATAAATCTCAAGAAACAAAAGAAATCTATTTAGCTGTAGGCGCTTTTATATCACCAGTGGGCTTATGTATGTTTTCAGCATTTTGTCTGTTCAATGCTAATGTCAATGGATTAGGCAGATTAGATATGCCTACCAGTGCAGCTCCCTGATAAATTACAGGCTTTCTATCCACAGCAGGCCCTCAATAATTCCAATTTCTGTGGAAATGAAAGTGTGTCTTTGGAACAAAAGAAAGCACTCAGTCTTTGAGCCATTCACAGAAAGTCTTGTTAGTATACATCCATATGTCAAAGCATGCCTGCAGTTCTGTAAGTCACCCTGGGAATAGCAGGACTAATGAAGCCTGGTTTCCTACAGAGATATATCCTACATTTAGCACCCACAGTGTAATACAGACCCTGAGTCCTCCAGTGCAACACAGCTGTATTCCCTATGCTCCCTCATAGCAATCATTAATCACACAGTACCTGAACTTCTCCATCACACACACACAACTCTCTCCAAGTGTCCTCCCACAGCATTTTTCCACCATCTCCTCACCACACCTTACCCCCTTGCTAGGGTCACCACGTTCATCCTTCCTCTTCTATCCAGCTCTTACCAGCCTAGTGATACATCTGCACTGATGAGTGACCAGCAGCAGCTAAACATAAATTAGACCTGAGCTCTGTCACCTGCAGTCAGGCAGGAACCTCTGCAAGTTGGGCAGTGAGTCCAACATCCTTAGAGGGAAGATGGACAGACAAAGGAATACATAGGGTGGTTGCACACGCTGTGTTTTCTTCAAAAGCTAAAAATCTACTCTCTTCCAAAGGCTACTGAGATGCTGCTTGGTGCTACTTTTCAGGAAACACATTGGCATGACAGACTTACTAGAAAATTCACCTTTCAAAAATGACCTGAGATAATTATTTTCATTGTACAGCTTCTGCTTTTGGAAGCTTATTTGCACAGTTAATTCAAAAGAGAAAAAACAGCCAGTAAGTGTGTTACTGAGTTTTATACATTTTACTGGATCCTTTAAGAAGCCACCTAAAAATATCAGTGCTGCTTCCTCAAACTGACGTCCTCAGCCCTATCTTCCACCTATAGAAAGGCTTGGCATGACAGAGCATGGTGCACTATGCAATTCTTCAAAAAAAATGAACTTGTGGCAAGCTTTTCGGTTTCCTCTAGCTGTGAGAGATCGCAGTGATACCAGCAAGAGATTTAACAAGGTTTTGGCCACTGTGTTACGAGAGAGATCTCAATAGCAGTCAAACAGTTTTTGTGTTTGTATTTTTATCTGTGTCATGGAGCCTAAAGCAAAATTTGCTGTGTGGAGGAAACATGAAATACGAAAAAGTATGAACTCTTGGCAAAACCAACGTGGATAGTTGCGGGCAAGCCTACAGGATCTAGCCTGTCTTTCCGTATCTTTGGACAGGCTGTCCCATGAAAATTAAATAAAAAGCAGGAGCAGAAAAATAGGGAGACAGTCATGGATATGCTGAGTGTGCCTGTATGCTTTGCATTGGAATAAAGGTTATTTTTACCACCACCCACATAAAATTTCCCACTGCCAGCTGAACTACTCAGCTGAAAACTGGGAGCCCTCAAATTTACATAATGGGTAGAGAGAAATATATCTACATACCTATCACAGAAAAGTATTTATCTGTGATTACAGTGGCCACCACCCACTTTCAGAGATTATGAATAAGCTGCATTTCTATGGTAAGCTATTAGCACTAACTACTGTTGCTTATAAGGCTTATTAGGTATCTGTGGATTTCATAAACTTCGTCAGAACCACAGCCTTCTTCAGCACTTCCACCTGTACTGGTACACAAGCAGTGGGAATTGGTTTTGGCCTGTTATCACCAGTTTCTACTGGCAGAAGTCAGGGCTTGAACACGATGCCTGCCCTGTGCTTTCTTCCCTTCCTTTACTTTCATCCCCTCTCTACAATCCAGGAAGACATTACCTTTTCCTCTAGAAAAAGCCATACCTTTGAAGGACAATATTAAATAACTTATTCTAAATTAAAAGAGGCATTAAGGCAAACAGTACTACATACAGTAGAGGATTCCCCACATTTGTTAAGATTCCCAGTTGAATTTTTTTCATCAGAAGGAGAGTTCTGAATGTGTTCTTAATTTTTGATTAGTTGTTGATGATTAAGCTTGGCATAATTATTTCTTTATTTTCCAAATGTCAAAATTATACATTTAATTATTTCTTCAAAATATTTTTACCAGAAATATTGTCAAATGTTCCTTGTCTATAACAAGTTTTTGGTTTAGAATTTATGTAATACAGAACAAAAATACTCTCCTTCAAAAAGTCCTGTATCAATCTTAATGATAACTACCAATAGTAGTTTATAATATATGCTCAGACAAGTTAGCATTTTAGAATTACTTGATTCTTATAGACATAAATTTTGTCTACTAATAATATGAAAATCATTCATTTTTTAAATTTTTCTGACTCTATTTAGCATAATTTAACTTCCTCCTAAAATATTGCAATTCTTGGTAATTTTTTGAATCTTGCCCTGAAACTTAGAATAGCAAAAGCTAAAAATATTAAAATACACTATATCAAGAATTATATATAAATATTAATTCACAGTAGCAAAAACTGAGTAGAGTTAAGAAATGAGCTCAAGCTTTCCAGAATCACAGTATTTGTATTCTATTTTGTATTCAAACAAAGCCTTGTCAAATAGAAATAACCATGACACAGAAGGCTGAAATAATTTTTAAATGTATTATCTTCTTTTCACTGAGCATTCAGTCTGTTCAGCTCAGTGCCAGCACAGGCTCTCCTTAAATCCTAGACTGCACTCATGGGATAAACTGCTGATTATATCAAAGGAACCTTCTCCTTGCAGAGTATTTGATACCTGGCTGGCATTTTCCCTAGGCAAGTGTGTTTTGCAAGCTCTGTAAACTATGTTGCAGCCTATGTTATTTTGGTTGTATGATAGTTAGAAGCAGTAGCTGAGACAGATCCAAGCCTGTCATTTTCTAATCTAAGTCACCACATGCACTGTACTTCCTCAGTGAGGAAAAATAGAAATACAGCAGCCGGATGTGTCTAAGGCTGAAGAGTCTCTTGGCCATAAAGTGTCCAGAACACATTTTAATGAAGTCTAATGTCCATAGCCCTAATTCTCTTCAGCAAACTGAACTACACATACAGACTCGATACAGACAGTGCATTCATCCTCAAAGAAAACTGAAATTACTCTGATTTTGGTAACTGTTAGGTGTAACATCGGCAGCGCTTAGAGAAAGAGAACCATGCTATCCTCCATGGAATCAGTTCAAGGTACCTCAGCAAGACAAGCAAAACTAATCTTACTTTGCTGAAGATGAGAAGAAACTAAGTACTTTTGTCCTCGTTCCTGTGCCAGCAATACTTGGAACAGCGGCAGAGCCAGGATACAGCAGCAGAGCAGGGATATAGGTAGGGCAGGGGTGATAGTAGGGGGGTTACAGTAGGTGGCAAAGTTATGCAGTGGAGAAAGGGTGAGGACCTGAAAGAGGTCTGGAGGGATTCCCAAATGTCCCTAGGGAGTGGCTACCAGCAAGGAGTTACAGGGTTCTGAATAGGGTATAATGTTTAGGAGCAGTCAGGGATGACTGGTGCCTGTAACAGGTTTTCTTCTCCTCCTTTCCCCGCAAGGCCCCCCTTCCTCCTCCCACTCTGACCTCAGTAGAGTGGATGCCTCACCCTACTGCTTTTCAACACTGTACCTTCTTTCCCCATCTTTTCCCTGGCAGGAAAAGCATACCGATTCCACTCCCACCACTCTCAGATACCATTCTCCATGCACTCCTTTTCTCCCATTTCCCTTGAGAGCTTTTGGCATGTAAGAACAATAACGTGAGCTTGATGGGACTTGGAGGAGACAGAACTATAAAATGGACCACAATGTTCTTTCCTTGCTCTCTTTGCAGGCTGCTCTGGTCAGTTAACACTTCACTCACCATCAGTCAGAATTTTGCCTGACCGGTTTAATTCTTCCCTGTAAATTCATAGTCTCCTTTTGTATAATGGATATCTTGAGTCACCAAGTCTCAGGACTCCAAAAGAAAAGCCAAATGAAAATATATCTCTCTGATCTTGAAATGGTTCAAATAGATCTCCTGCTCTTGTGCCCACTACACATTTATTTACTTCCAAAAATTCCACTTGGAGGCAGAATGTTTTGTACAGAACAACACCACCAAGGGCTAAAAATAAGTTGCATATACCTGTGACTGGAAACAGTACATGAGAGCCAGGAAAATCCAAGAAAATGGGGAATGTTTGACAACTAAAGAAAGTCTCTCAAGTAATATTACTCTGCAGCTGCCAACATTATTTAACATAGAAAAGTCTCCACTGGTTTCTAGGACAAATCATCTGTCTCTCAGCTTATATTTCAAGACTCATTTGCTGCTTTGATGATTCACTTACTATGAGGAAAAAAATGCCCTTCACTTTTCTAAACAAGCAGCCTACTCATTCTTCACCAAATCTTCTTGAAACAAGTGTGTACATTTGTTCGTATGTAAAAACTTTACATTGAAAGCACAGTTGTATTAATTTTGGTTCATAATTTCATGCTTCCCTCTGACAACATAAAATTATGCTTTCAATAGGGATGTAAATTTGGTACAATAATAACTAATTCAATTTTTTATGCCTTTCCCTTTCTCTAACATCAATTATCTTCTGCAAAACACTAGGATAAATTCTGCACAAGAATGACTTCACAAGGAAAAATCAAGAGGATGTACGAAAAGAATATATCTGATTACAAAGGCTGTGTAAACCAAGACTTCGTAAACCAAACCAAATGAGATCACTGTTCCCCTATAGCTTATAGAGTGGTCCTCTTTTGTGTTTTTTTCCCATCAACATAGAGCAGGTTTTACAGCTCCACACTCCCTGAAATAGCATAGGTTAACACTGGAATAAACAGGCTGGGTCCAAATTTCAGACAGTGTAAAATAGCAAAGCCTTTTCAGGCTGCACTAGAAATTCAGACCAGCTAAGAATCATTCTTGACATCCATGAAATGTATAATGTTTGGCCGTCTTTTGAAAAGCAAATATAAAGTGACTGAAAAATGCTTCCAAACAAGCATAGCTACATTTTACATTCACATCTGCATACGGTGATCATGTACATTACACTGCAATGTAGATTTGGATTTCATAATACAAGGGCTACTATAAATTAACTACCAAGTAAGGAAATAAATTTAAAGGTAGGCACACAAGCAGAAGGAAACATAAACCAGGCACATAAGATAACATAAGTTGTCTTAAAACCACTTGGAATGGGAACATGAAAAAAATCTTGACTGTTAATCAGAAAAATGTGTAAAAATTCAAACAAGTTAGATGACTACATATAAAGCCCACACTTATCAAAAACTCAAACACTTGCTACATAGCAACAGGCTATACTCCTCTTCTTTTAAAGACACTGATTTGTTTTTTCTCGAGAAGGAAAGCCTTACACTATTCTGATGAAAACAGTGGGTTTGATTTTTTTTTAATTCAAGATAACAAAATGCCTCAGATAAATCCTCAGTTATAAACATGACATTGTATTCTTTCGCATTAGTCTAAAGAGCCCTCTAGTGTTCACCAAGCACAGCCATAACACGTTATTTCAAATGAATAAAGAACTTAATTGCAAATCCCTGCCTATTAGTTCTACCAAATACCTCCAGCTAAAGGAAAGAAAGTAAATTTTAGGCACTGGGTGATACATCTGGATGAAGAAAATAATCTAAACTCCATAGTTCAAATTGTTATCAGGACAATATTTTTATATTACTTTCTGTATAATTTTAAAGGACTCATGGGTTTAAACAGCATTTCAGTCAGCCATTAATAATATTCATTGGTACATATTTATTTATATATAGAAAAAGAGTCTTCGGTTCTCAAAATTATCTGGCTCTCTCATTCAGTCACCACTTGTGGAAGTCAGTGACAAATGAGTCCTGCTGCAATTATGTCCAAAGAGGTGTTTTTTCTGTAGAGGTTCTATTCATTCAAGCTCATGAAGGACCACTCCATTCCAGTTTAAGCAATGAATTGCAAAAACCTTCAGACCATGTCGTGGAGAAAAGGCAATATTATCTTAAGGTTTCTTATTCATTCACATGTCCCACTCCCTCATCTGGGTCAACAAAATTGCCTGTGGAGGTAAGTTATGAACCACACCACGACATACCTCAGTGCTACCACAGGCTGTAGAAAAAACATATAGAGAATATGCCTCCAAGTTCCCTATCCACCATCTGAGAAAGGATTTTAACCCATTCCTCTACTGAAAAGAGATGTAAGACAGAGATGCATGCAATCCATAAAATAGCACAAAATATACTTACACTTTGCCCGGAGAGAGTCTGTTGATAGACACACAGTATGTGTACCTGAAGAGTGACATATATTTTGGACACAAAGAAAGAACAATCTCAGATATTCAGGGATTTGAATTAGACAGCCTTTAAAGATCCCTTCTAACCCAATCTATGACATGATTCTATATACAACTCATCAGAGCAGTGCCTTTACCAGGTAGCAACAATTGGCAACATCTATCATTGTTGCATTTCCATGCCAAAGACATACTTCCTCAAGTGTGGTGTTACTGGTCATTCAGACATGCTAAAATGCATCAAACCTCCCATGTGAGCTATTTTCCCTATTATGAGTCTCTCTCTGGCAGGTATTCTGTGCTGTTACTGAACAAGTATCCTGCAAGTTGAGGATCTTTTTTAAATTCACTTCAAGAGTTGCATCAAAACTAGTTAAAGTGATGTAGAAGTACCAGTGTGACAACTCTATCCACACAAGTTGTGCTTTTACAGCTTAAAGAACATCGTAATTTTGTCTTTGCCATCGCATTATCCTCTAGAGACATGTATTCCCTACTCCTGTCATAGGTGTCAGAGGTTAGAGGTACCATGTCCTGGACAATTCTGGGTGCACAGTGCAGCCTAAGAGAATTGTAAGAGCTAAAGTAAACTCATAATCTCCTATCAGAGAAAGTCTCTGATAATGGCAGTGTTATATCCAATCATTTGCTCTCACCTCCTGCCACAGACAGTGAAATCAGGGAATTTTCCTACTGAATATTAACCACCTGGATCAGATCAGGCCCATAGCATGGCTATTATGTGGCCACTCAAGGGACAGCACTGACTCAAAGCAGAATCCAGAACTCGTGGATAAGGAGAAAGGGCATAAAAATTTCATTTGGTGGCACACTGTCCCACAGGCTCCACCCTCAGCGTCCTGGCATCTGATAATGGCTCCTGTCCTTGCTGTGCACCAGTGATAGGTAATATAACAGCCCCTGCCACCATTTCACTTGCAGGTCTTTATTTCTCTCTGGACAAACAAATATCTCAAAACAAATGAAAGGTTCTCTGAGTACCATCTCCAGCAGGAGCTTGGCAGACTTGTACTATATACATCTTTTGTGAGATTCACAGAGCAGCAGCAGCATCTCACCATGAGGGCACTAAGTGGAGGAGGTAAACCAGTTTTTCAGAAGTATTCAGCCCTCACAGTTTTTAGAGTGAACCGATGGATCCAGGGAAACACCTTATTTAAACGCACACGTAAGAACAAACCACGTCATCAGAAAATCTTGACCTTATACTTCTAGCTTTCGGAACAAATCCTGCCCCTTAAGCTCTACACTTTCCTCTCTAGAAAGTAAGTCTTGCATCTTGGGACAGAAGGCTGCACTGGGGCCTGGTCTGAGCTAAAGAAAGACACAGTGCCTATCTGAGCGTGAAACCCTGCAATCCTACAGGCACACAGACTCCATGATGTAAATGTAAGAAAACTGCCTCTTCATAGCCTTGCACAGATTAACAATCTTTCCTGTAAATGGGTTCCCCAGAATTAGATAATGCAGGATGAGTAAACCTTCCTATGGATAAAGCAGTCTAATTTGATCCACTCTGTAATGTCCAATACCTCGACTTCATGTTCCTGAAAGTGTTTCGCAGTACAGTATTTGTTATTAAATCTTCCAACTCCCACCAGTAACAAGCACAGTGGATTTACCAGTAAAGGGTGAATCCCAGCTACCAGAGAATGAATCAGTTCCCCTTAAAAAAGAGGAACTGATTCCTATCCAAGTAGCTGCAATATCAGAATGAAGTTAGTACAAAATTGAAATTTATTTCCTTTTCTTATCCTAATGTCAGTAAGCTATTGTTACACCATAGAAACATTATTTTGTTGACTGTAGTCATGACCTAGATGTGAAAGAAAAATATAGTCTCTGCACTTAAAATAAGAAACTAGATGTACATTTACAAATTCCCAGCATCATGCAAAATTTCATATCCAGACTCCTCATGTACCTTTCAAAAAATCAAACCAAATCAAACCAAAAAAAAAGGAAAAAGAAAGAAAAAAGAGAACCAAAAACCTGCAGAGCCCCCCAAACCTCCTCTCTAGTTTGTCTGAAGTTTATCTATCTTGTATTTACAGAAGCACAAACAGAACAAAGGCAAATGATTGGATATAACACTGCCATTATCAGAGACTTTCTCTGGTAGGAGATTATGAGTTTACTTTAGCTCTTACAATTCTCTTAGGCTGCACTGTGCACCCAGAATTGTCCAGGACATGGTACCTCTAACCTCTGACACCTATGACAGGAGTAGGGAATACATGTCTCTAGAGGATAATGCGATGGCAAAGACAAAATTACGATGTTCTTTAAGCTGTAAAAGCACAACTTGTGTGGACAGAGTTGTCACACTGGTACTTCTACATCACTTTAACTAGTTTTGATGCAGCTCTTGAAGTGAATTTAAAAAAGATCCTCTACTTGCAGGATACTTGTTCTCAGCAAGAGAGGTAATTCTTCATCTACACCAAAGCATTTTCTTTAGGGAGATAATGCAATAAACACCAAAGTATTTTGATATTTTATTCCTAATACTTTCTATCAACTAGTAATTTATAGCAGATTTTTATACCCACTTCATGGTTGCAATAGAAAAATGGCCAGAAATGTAATGTTGTAGTGAAATCAAGACTAATATATTAAATACTTGCACAAAAATATTAGATTTCTATAACTTCTTTATTTTTAGAAAGTCTGCATAAAAGTTTTGAGAATCAAGTGTGATGGCTTAGACAAGACTGGTATTCATCCTCAAGATGTGCCAGACTATTTCAGTCTCTTTAGATTTGCTGTAGACTAATGACTATTAGGTACAATCAGAAACACTGGTAAAATAATGGCATTAGGAGGCATAACATCAGCCTTTGTCTGAGATCTATTAAGCAAGTTAGACATATGAAAAACCATTTAGTGACTGCTTGTTCACTCTTCCATTAGGAAGACTACAGAATGTGTAACACAGTCTTAACCTCCATGTGTTTATTTACAAGATTCTTCCTTCAGGAACTTGAAAGGATATTTTTGTGTTGCAAAAGGACAAAAAGTGTAAATTATTTTAAATATGGAATGAAAATGCAAATTCATTTATCTCAGTTATGGAGCATTTGTACAAAAACTTTAGAACCGTATATCATGTTTATAATGTCCTAGCACAAGCTGGTTATCTAAAAGTAAATGAAATTTATGTTTCCCATGAAATGAATAAAATTATCTAATGATAATAAGAAAAAGGAAAATACATAACCTGTCACAAATTTAAGTCTACTGAGGTCATTAACTACAAGGTCAAAGCGCATACGACTTTATGAAGAACAACAGTACCAAAGAAGAAAACCTTGTTTTCCCAAAGGAAATTTACTGCTACTTTACTTTTATTATATTTTTCCATGTAAATTAGAGTTCAATTATCAGCGTCCTGTTATGATTTCCCTCTTCCCGTAATCTCCATTAGAAAATGAAAAGCAGCATGAAAGAAAGCAGACTGACACTAGAACAAATTAATTATGATGCTCTGACACAAGAGATTGACTTGTTTTATTATATTAACGATAATACAGATTAATTTTTAAGAACCCTACTGGTCCTAATTCACAGAAACTATAGATGCAACAAGGATATTTTGTTAAAACAAGCAATAATTTCCAAGGTCAGGAATGAACTGGGCATGCCATTATTTGGTAGGAACATTTTCAAATACTTCCAGGACTCAAAAACATGTTTGACAGCTGCTAACAGATGAATTGTCACAAACACAAAGTTTCATTTTCACCAAAACTATCAACCAAGAGACAGCCAAAACTATCAACTCTTCTATCCCCTGTGAAAGACACGGTATTATATACCAAATTTATTTGACATTTTCTCCTCTCCTCCCTAAAAAAAAGGTCAAGGTAAGGAAAAATATATGCACTACAGATCCCTATTGAGAGGTGACTCTACAGAGGGCAATTCAAGTAAGCAAGCATATTTTCTTTACCTGAAAACTGAAAATCATAGTACGAATATGCATCTTCTGCAAATGCTTTAAAAATAACTCTAATGTTCTAGTTACGAAGGTTACAAGTGGTTCTATCTTCATCTTTTAAAAGAACATTGAACAGAAATAATTTGCAAAGTGTAACTTCATACTTTCTGTTCCATATTTGATTAATAACCTATTTTCCTTTTCCATTTCTCAAGAGAGATTTCAGAAATGAACACATTTTCCTTCTGCAATCAAAAAGGTTTATGAATCTTGTAAGACTTTACTTCTCTTCAAATGCTCCTAACATGGCATGTCAAAAGATGAGGAGATTTGAATACTTGCCCAAGATTCTTTCGACCCATTTCAAGTGAAATAAAAGTCAGACATTAAAAATTTTACAACTGTTTCATGTAAAATCAAGCGTGAACTGAACTCCCAGTTGAAACCAAAGCTACTCCAAATTCTGTGGAGCCCAGATCAAAGCAGGGAGATGTTGCACAATGGCAGCATGTACTACTACCATCACCCTGCCTGGCAAAACCAGTTTGTAGTCCTGTTACTCGATGATCACCTCTAGTTATGTGGCCTTTAAAGACAGTGGCCATCAGTCCTTCATAGACTCCACAGAGGAAACTGGTTAGATTATAAAAAATTAAAAATGATGTGACATTAAAATTCAGATCTTTAGAGCGGATAATAATAGTAAACCACCAGAAAACTTGCAGCCAAATTCTTGGACCCTCCAGAGGCAGATGGAATGCTCACCAGCAGTGGCTGCTGTCCTGGTCCAGCAATGCTGCTCTGATCATGTGTCCAGGGCCTGCCCGCAGCTGTTCACAGACTTCAGACAAGTGCAGTTTTAATTCCTTGCATTTACAGCACTGTTCCTCATGGTAATATATGATATGATATGATAAGCAATATTTGGCACACAAATCTCTAATCTGTAAATAACATGAAGCCTGGTTTTAATCAATTATTACTCACAGTCTTGTATCTATGCTTGTCTTTCCTACAAAAATACACTCAAACCTTTATGATCATGCCTTCAAAGCACGCATTTGCCAACAGTGACATAATAAAAGAGAAAAGAATGGCTAGAAATCAAAGCTCTGTACATGAGAAACAAGTTTTCTCCATTAAAATAAACATAAATGGAAGGAAAATAAGATTTGGGAACTTTTAAAAGCATTCTTTGTAAAACTCATACATCTAACTGTTTGCTCAAAGTTTAATTAAAAAGCAAAAAATAAACAAACAAAAAACCAAACAAAAACAAAACCAACAAACAAAAAAACCAACTCCTCTAGAAAGTTGTTCAGCTCCACAATGCTTCCCTGGGTACTTTAATATCTGTGGTTAATGTGGTAGAGTTGAAGTACTTGAAGACTACTATAAGGTCTCCCCAGAGCCTTGCCAAGCTGAGCCACTCCAACTGTCTCAGCCTGTCCTCATATGGAAGGTGCTCCAGCCCCCTGATAATCTTCATGTCCCCTCCTGGACCTGGTTCAACAGATCCATGTCTTCCTATATTGGGGGCCCCCAAGCTGGATGCAGTACTCCAGGTGGAGTCTGAGAAGAGCAGAGCAGAGGGGCAGAATCACCTCCTTCCCCCTGCTGGCCATGCTGCTTTTGATGCAGGCCAGAACATGATAGGCTTTCTGGGCTGCAAGCACATGTTGCCAGCTCATATTCAGTTTTTCATCCACCAATACCACCTAGACCTTCTTCACAGGGCTGTTCTCAATCCTCTCATTACCCAGTCTGTATCCATGATTGCCCCAACCCAGGTGCAGGACCTTGGCCTTGTTGAGCTTCATGAGGTTTACACAGCCCCACGTCTCAAGCCTGTCCAGGTTCTCTGGATGGCATCCCTTCCATGTCAACCACACCACACAGGTTGGTGCCATCTGTGAACTTGCTGAAGGTACACTTAAGCACAAGTAGTAGTCCTAAACCTAAAATAACAGTAGTGAGCAAACAACTCACCATTTTCTCAGCACATGTTCCCCATCCCCTTGTTGCTAACGTAAGCAGGTTGTCTGAGTTGTGCTTGAACTAACAGCTTCATATCCCAAACTCTTCTGTCAGAGGGCCAAGGGGAGTGAATGGATAATGAATAGGCAAAGGAGAAATCACTGCTCGGTTGTGCTTACCAACAGATGGACATAAAGAGGCATGACCTCAGTAAATCCACACACACACCCCCAATATTCCAGATGAGAGGAGCCCTTAGGGACACGTATGCTTTACTGCTACCCCAAGGGTGTCACCATATGCATGCTCTTAATCACTCTATACATTGTACCAGTCCAGCTTGTCCCCGTTCTTTAATTTATTCCTGTGCCCCTTCATAAACTAGCGGGATCTCCTGAGCTGATGGAAGACAAGAGGACCATCAGAGCTCCCTTAATTCCTAGGCAGCAACTCAGTGCAAAGTAGCATATGCATGTGTCTTCTGAGAATAAGGAACCAGGATACAAACCACAAAAGGGGAATAGGAGGTAATAAGCATGTATTCAGTGCTTAAGGACATGCTGCACAGTCCATGACTTTTTTTAATGCCTGTCTATTACAGCTTTTATAAACTAACACACTTAGCAGGCTGATGGGAATCTGAATCATCTATAACATAAAATCAGTGTATTCAAATGTTAAGAACAACCAAGAACAAGTTCCAGATTTTAGGAGACATTTTTAATAACAAAATAAAATAAATTACAATTCCCGTATGTCCACTTTTACTATGTAAAAGAATCTAATGTTTTATTCAATAAATAAAATGTAGAGCTGTTACTCATATACCCATATTTGGGTTCAAGGCCACACAATCAGCTAATCTCTGTGGATACTGCAAAATCCTGGGATTAAAATTGGCTTTATTGACACACACAAAAAAGAGAAACATTTCATAACAGAGCTAAAATAACCCAGAGGAATTTAAAATAATTAAAACACATTGTTTTGTTTTGTTAGTAGCAAAGTAGTTCTAATTCTTATTAAATTTTCCCCTTTTTTTTTTAAGAAAGAAATGTACTACTGAACTGAAACTTTATTCATAGCATAATTTGTTATTTTTAATTATTTATATGTAATGTAATACAATGTCTCAAACATCTTCCAATCTGGTGCAATTGTGGGCTTCCCCAAATAAAAGAGCTCCTGCTTGCCTCCCCCTCACCCCTCCCTTCCTTAGCTTCTTCTCCACCAGACCTAACAACTGTGCAGCCAAAAAGTAAGATGGTCCAGCAAGTTGATCTGACAGAAAATTTAGTCAGTCTTCTGCCAACCTCCAAAAAACAAAGAGTAGTTTTCATCAGACCAGTTTACTGAACTTATCTTGCCCCAGGAACAGAGGAATTGGTACAGAAATGCAAGAGAAATTCACTTTTTTCTATGGGAGTGGTAGTTGTACCAGACAGCATCAGATCCAGCCACATGCTCAGGGCATATTTTTAAGTTAAAACTGACCTAACTTCATCTTGCCCCGCAAAAGAAAGATGGTCCTGACTTCCCACTTGCACCAGAATAGCACTGGTGTAGACATGTGACATGGGCACTGATCAGAGCCTTAAATGACAAAAAAACCTGATTCGTTTCCAACTGATCCATGTCCATTATCCAGTTAATCATGCTACTAATGAATGCCAGCAGTAGCATAAGAGAGAGCGGCAGTACTTGGTGGGTGGCCAGGAGGACGACAGGGACACTCCTTCCAGCAGAAGTACATTCTGTAGATATTTCCATGCAAAATCGAGGACAAGGGCAATTCCTCGGAAGGCCCAGAGCAAGCTAAGGAAGGAGAGGAGCTCCACCTTGTGAGGCCGACAGGCATCGACCAGCACGATCACACACTGTAATCCTTAAGCAGTCCCTGTTGCAATGGATGAACACCCAGTCAGATGTGAAACTTTCCTGTGTTTGGGTGGGTTTTACAGTTTCCACATCCTTCCACTCGCCACTATTGCTCATTTTCTTCTGGCAGCTTAATGAATGATATAGAGTGATCCCACTAACACAACACCACTTTTGCAGTAAAGAAATAGGAGTTCTCTTCCTAGTCCACTGCTATTTGCTAAATAAAACTAATAATTTCAATTAATCTGTTTTGTGCTTTTTTCTTCCCATCATCATCTTACAGTACACTGGAAGCATCTGCAGATCTATTGCTATACGATTGTACAATAACCGTACATGCAACACTTGCCCCTTCACCCGTCTCCTCATCAGCTATAAACATCAATTCATTTTTTAAATTACCTATACATTTTCACTTTAAAATATCCTGAAACACTTGAGTACTATTGGACTTCTCAAATGTATCTGAAAATGTTAATTGTCATAAATAAATATAGAGAAGCATACATATTATACAATATTTGCCATGATAAAATGCATCACAGAAAGCAAAATAGCCCAGTTCTCAGTTTCACAATTACAGTGAGAGAATTCAAGTAAGGAAAAACCTGCATTCTAAAAAACAATTTTTAAAAGTCTCAATATACTTTTGTATATATGTAAGAATGAAATGTTTCCTTTACACGAGCAAAAGACAGAACAGAAATGATTGCAAGTCTATGAACACTGCTTATGCTAGCCTTGACAGAAGAACCCCAAGCACAAAACTAGGTATTCTCAGAAGAAAGTAGAAACCAACACGTAGCAGTTCCAAAGAAGCTATTTCGAACTGCTCTGAACTGTTTGAATTAATTTTCATGACTGTTTTTCTGAGGTCAGGAGCAGAGCCCATGACAAAGAATGTGATCTGTTTCATTAGTCAAAAGGGAGTATCTAGTTTGGGAAGATCAGGAATGTTTAAGGCAGCGTATTTTGGGGCTTTTTGCAGGTTACTACCAGGAGAATTCCAGATTATTGGGACTAAATTACAGGAGCAGAAAGAGATGTGTAACTACCTATAGATTATAAAGGAGTTCAATATGCATTACTACACACCAAGTTTGAAAAGCTATCAGTATTCCTAGCCAGAACCACATATATGAGAAAGTTTCCACATGTTCATCCAAATCAGTCTGTACATAATGTAATCATAACTCCAGAGAAGGAAATGTGCCTTATCCCACCACTAACTGCATTCAAAATTTTCTCTTGTACTGTTTCTCCAGGATGGCTTAACTGTATGAGGACCTTTGATATCAGAGATGTCCACATGAGAAGCAGACTTTGGTACTGCTGGAAAAGTGTGGAAAGATATTCAAGCATACATGGCCTTGCATGAATGACAAAAGGATTCTTACAGCTTATCTACATGAGGAAGTTACTCTGTATTAATTGAGGGTATGAATATACAGTGCAAACTCAAATGCTCGACAACTGCTTCCATGTGCAATTAGCTGAACGCTCCAGTATAATGAGCTACTTTACATTAAATAAGAACATCCAATAATACCCAAAACAAGAGCCAGTGTGGAGCAATGGGTCTTGTGTACCTCCTACCTTTTTCCCTGGCAACTTCTCCTGGCATTTTCAGCATCAGTAAAACAGAAACTTAAAAATAAAATAAAGTAAAATAAAATAAAGTAAAATAAGTTCTAAACAGTTTAACTTAGCAGAGATTTCCAGGAGAGAGCACACTCTCACTTCGCAGTTCGTAGACAGCTCATTTACAGAGACGTTCATGCTACTGACATCCTGCCAAATCCTGCAACTGAATATGTTAGGGAACACTGAAGATGTTACCCCTTTTTGCTGCCTGCCTCACTTTCTGCCAAAGATGGCCATTGCTGCAGCACAGTAAGCAATCTGCTCATGCCTTGCAACTCCCCAGTTCACAGTTCACTGTATTTGCTCTCTCTGAACATAAGTGTGCTATGTACCATCTGTGAACCATCCTGGCTGCCCAGCAAGCATCCATGTTGTTCTGCTACTCTTTTGTCCAGCAGACTAAGGAAAGGAGCAGGACAGAGAACCAGACACAGCAATAACCCTACCAAAACTTAAAGGTTTTATTAGCCAAAGCTTCAGGAAGATTAATTTGAGTATGCTTTTAAAATATATTAGTTAAACTGTAACTGGAGCTTAAAAGTGATGGTAAAATGCTTTTGTTTAATTTACTTAAGAAGTAAATTTAACTTAATTTACTTTAGAATTCGCAAACAAAAGTCATTTCCAAATAAAAGAATCTGTAACAGATTTGAATGTGATTTAATTAATATACTTTTGAAGGTAGCTACAATTCATATTCCAGAGTGTGCATGCCATTGATTTGGAATACTTTTCCCGAATGTTCCTATGTATGCAAGCCTAGAAACTGCTATTCGTTTTTTCTGAGATGCAAAATGCAGTGAAGACAGAAGGCTGTGTTTAGCACTGGGCAGGAAGGTAGCTATGAAGAAGTGTGAAGTGAAAATATTTCAAATAAGTATTTTTGTAAGGCACTTGCAAAAATGACAAAAATGGCTCTGTTGCTTAGCTCATTTTCAACCAAATTACTTAACCAGATGGAAAGCCAAGATATGTGACCTTCTGTGCCAAGTAAGGTCATACTGGGTTTTTTTTTCTTAAATAGAGTTTAAAAGTAGAAACTACTCTGAAAATACACACTGAAGTTTTGGGGAAAACTCAAGGTGAATACATTTTCTAAAGGATAATTGGTTAGGCAGCTAGACACACAAAACAGATGTAATCTAACAGCACTCAGATTTCTAAGAAAAAAACATGTATGATACCATCTCTGTATTATATATCATTCTGATGCATGCTGCAGGCCAAATTCTTCCTTGGTAAGTCACCTCATAAGCACATCAGAAAAAAAAAAACCAGAAAATTACATACCTACACATTTTAAAGAAGAAATAGTCATGACATAACTGAATTCTTACTTTCATGAGAGCCACAGAACTTGTTTTTAATAAGTTTTAAGTTCTGTAGTCAATGCTAGATCCTGCTTCACTTTTCAGCATCTGCACTCTCAGCAAAGCCTGTAGTAGATTAGAGAGGGGCTTAAAATTACAAATTGCATTGACATTTACAAGTCAGAAGTGACACATAGAAACCCTCTGCAATTGAATCCCTCAATCTGTGTACACTCCCAGCTGGCTTCAGTAGGCCATCAGGCCACAGTTTACTGTGGACAAAAAGGCTTTTCTTGGAGTTGCTCCATTGAGGACTTCTTTAAAACAGTGGAAGGACTTAAAGAGGCTTTAGGACCTAACATCTTATACCAAATTTTAATGAAAAGTAAGCAAAATATTAATGTTTTGACAGCTTTATTCTTCAAGCCTCAAATGAGAAGTTTTACAGAAAAAGTAGATCTAATAATAGTATACAGTACAAATTTCTATAAAGCTTTAAGACCTGTTACAGAGATATCAACTATCTTACATTATTTAGGTCTACAATCCTGCACAGAACTGTGGAAATCTTGAGTATATGAATAATCCATCTTTATTTGGGTGAGCAAATCAGATAACCAGTCTCATAGGTATTTTTAGCATTGGGATTTCAGGACCTATTTCTGAGAGGCAAGAGGCAACTACTTCCAATACACCAGAGTGTTCAGGTTACAGAGCTCATGTGTGATCAAGGATCTTGTAATCCATGCTGCAATCCATCACCAAAAAGTCTAATTCTCATCAATAATAAAAGCTGCTTTACATAGTGAGTATTAAGTATTTCCCTTAAGGCCTAGCTAAGCATCCAAGGAGGCCTCATCCCACCAAAGGCAGAAGCAAGTGTAGTACATGTTAATTCATCACAACTTACAGCACTTTAAAAGAACAGTGGTACAAGCCCCATCACTCAGTAGCAACCAGGGTAGAATTCTTTCAAAAAACAAACAGCATAAAGCAACTAAGAGAAAACTAGAAACAGACATCAGATTTTTAAAATATCTTTTCAATCTTTTATTTCCAAAGTAATTAAATTCTCAATGAGAAATGATCAGGCTAAAACTGTCAAATTATACAGTTGTGTTTATATAACACTCGTCTCTTTCCCCAGCTACCTTTTGAATGTGAAAAGCATACAATTTTTTTTTTTTAATCAAAACCAGGGAAAGTATTTTCCCATAAGCTTTCCAGGAAAGTCAACCACAGGAAAGGGCAGAGTAAACTGATCAAACTGTACAATCCTACCAACTTCTAGGAAAGATGTTGTAATTTCCATTATTTTTCCACTGCCCACACAGTATGGATGGGAATCAGCAGACTTGTAGTCTATTTCCACTTCTGCTATTAAATAATTATTATACTATGTTTATCCTCATTTTACTACCTCAGGAAATGGCGAAAAAACCAAACAAACAGAAATGCAAACAAAAAAGAGAGAGAAAGGGAGAAAGAGAGAAAGAACAACAGACGTTACTTGAACAGCTAGCCCAAATTTGGCATCTTGGAGGTGCTTTCACTTAGAGACATGAACTGGCACATTCCAGCTAGTTTAAGAATATTAACTAGCTAGCCTGTGAATTTTCTGGAAAAGCTTAGCGAACACACACAGATGTCATGACGTGGTGTTATTCCTGGAAAGTCTATTTGTGATGTCCACATATCAGAAATGGCATCACTCGTCCTTAGGCAACTCAATACTCAAATTCTGTGACATCCTCGTAACAATTTTGACTTGTGAAAATTTTGAATTGCTGTAACCAAAGTATTTTACAGAAAAACCTAATTTTTATAGTTACATCAAGTAAAATAGCATCTTGATACTGTCTGCAGAACAAATAGGATAACTAAAGTGCTGATTTTGGTGTAAGTGGATACTCTTGTGTTTGGGTATTTTAACCAGGAAGGCTTAGCCCAACCTTCTAGGCATGACTTAAAATACAATATACAATTTCACTAACCATTTTGAGAACTTACATAGCTTCCATTCACTAGGCATCACACAGTGTTCCCTTTTTCGGGTAAGCTTCAGAATATCCGTAGAATTATTTTCTCCATATTATGCCTACAAAGCCCAGGTACAGCACCTTTCACTAAATTGTCTTTGAAGACACAGGAGATGACCATCCGATTCACTCACACAGGACTGGAAACTCATCTTCTGGTTCCATACTGAAAAAGCCTTTTCGCTTTATTAAAGATAAAAATTTAAGTAATATTTGGTAAAACACACTTAAATCTTGAGTAAAGGTTTTCTAAAATCCATCAACATGTGTAAAAATGCTACTTTGCACGAGGAAGACTTCAGGATGCATCTCTGTTAGGGCCATGAGAAAAAGACTTAAATATGAAAAAGACTGTTTAAAGGAACAATAAAATTTACAACTACAAGCTTCTCTTCTGTACAGAAAACTAAAAATAAGTTGAACAGCTGTTCAAGATCAGTGAGTTTAAATCAGTGTCTTCCTCCACAAAGAGTGGCTGAAGTCCTAGGATTAAAATTAGGGACAACTCAAACTCTGCAGAATTGGCTGAAGCCTTCCTGGTAAGTATCAGCCACCTTTCCTTTTGCATGGTAGCATCTCTAATCACTCCAGTGTCAACATCTTGGTTCCTTTATACCATATCAAAGTAATGAATGCCCTTGAATTTCACTTCTGCTTGTTATGAGAAAAATTGTCCTCCTGATGTTTTATCACGGGGAATTTTCTCTTACCTATTCAGGCATGCTAGATTGCTTTGTCTGGTAATTATCAGGGTGCAGTCTTTATTTTAACCTCTGGAAAGGAAGAGATTTTTATCACTGTGTCCACAGTCAGGAAGTATTAGTTTCACAGCTTTCAGACCTTGCCACATCATTTGAATGTGCTATACAATGGTACATTTATGAATTATGGGCTTCATCAGCCAGCTATATCCACTGGAAAAAGTGGCGAGTGATCCAGTCCTCTCAGCCTAAATGCAGTCTCCCTTTTATGCTTTTTCTTAAATGTTATTGCATATGAATTCTTCTTGGAATTATGTAATGTCTGCATGTCAGTGCAAATCTATCATGCACTAAACTTTAAATGAGAGGCATCAATGAAAACTTACTTAGAAAAATGATAAATGAAAAAGTAACATGGTGGAGAAATATAGTGACAGAATCTACAATTACAAACTTCTAACCTTTGCATAATGTTTAGATTAGGCTGCAGTTCAGCAGAAGCTTCAGAATGTTTATGTTAATTTTGCCCTTCATCTGACAAATGGTTTTTTGAGTCCCACATTCAAAATTAGGTGTTAAACCACATTTTCTCCAAAATAATGATACTGCTATCATAAGTGATATTTCAAATAAGCATTATCAAATATGCTTCTACTTAAAAGTAGCGACTATACTTAAGTAAGTTTTGCCAATCCATTTCCACTCAATCATACTTACATAACAAATTTCTGTATAATAAAAAAGATGGGGCATTTTCCCTTTGCACGCTATAATAATTTAAAATATATCTTTCTAGGTTCTTACACTGCAAACAAACTTTACCTAAATGCCCCCTAAAGATGCGTTAGCACAGGACAGGAACAAACCAAGACCTGACTTACAAAACAGTAAACCTTCTGTCCTGTGCTAAAACCCTGCAGCTCTCTACAGGCTTCCTGCAACTTTCCATGGTGTCCTAAACCATGGTGGGGCCCACCTTACATGAAGAGGAAGCTATACACAGAAATCTGTGAAGCCTCTGAAGTCTAGCCATCAGAGAGAAAAATATAAATTTCCTATATTTAAATTGTGTCTATTTCAAAATGTCATTGCTGGAATTCTTTTAAGACTTTTTTTTAACTTTAAAAGTCTTTCTCATCTTGACTTTGCATGTCTATTTATGTGTGTACACATAAAATAGTTTCCCTAAAGCTGTTAGTTCTGTCATATCAGAATTTCCTCTAAAAAAGTCATCAGAACTGAAAGCTTGCAGCCTTTAGCCACACAAAACAACACTGTGGTTTCTTGTCTCTACTAAAAACATGCATTACAACTATACTAATTCTGCAAGTCCTATTAAAGTGATGAATCAATTAAACTGTGCATTATCCAACTTGCATACAAATCCTGTATTAAGAGTTTGACTCGAGCTGACAAAAGTCAAAAAATGCAACAGAAGCTATCAAAAAAATTCAGGATCCAATTATAGTCAGGTAAATCTAGAGTAAAAGCTCTGAAACAAATAAAGTTACCATGGTGTAAAGTTTGAAGTAACTGGGAACAGAATTTGCTCACCTGGCATTTACTCACTTCACTAAACCTAAAGCCCTGAAAGGGTCAAACAATGAATAACTACATAATTTGTGAGAAGAAATGCCTAGAGACCCGGATACAGAGGTGAAGTGAGGATAGGTGGTTTGCTTCCATACTGAACTTTCTAGATTTTGTTAGTCTAAGCCAGACCATGGATATTGCTTTAATAAGCCATGAATATTTTCCATGTAAAATTACATTCATTTAAAAATAAGACGTGATTCATGCAGAATTCACATGGCAGACCCTGGAATTTTAGAGCAGACTGAATATTACAGCCAGATGTATAAACCTTTAAACAACTTCAGCTGGGATTTCTTTTTCCATATAATAAAAGTAATTGTTTCAAGTAAGGACTGTGAACACTTGGATACTTTAATATTTCTTTCTGCATCTAGTTTGTGTATTTCATAGTAAATACTAAGGACTTGAATATGAAAAGTGCTAAGATTAGCCATAGTAGTAGTCTCTTCAAGGATGCTTTTGCTTTTGTAGAGTTGCGCTTGCACCTCACATGTGGCAAAGCACACCTAAAGAAAAAGGATGTGGACAATAACTTAAAACACCTGTCAAAATTACAGAGAGCATATACTTGAATGAATGTTATCTAGAAAAAAAAAAAAAAAGAAACCTTAATTAGGGTGCAGAATATTACTTGTAAGTATGCAAAATGAAACCAGCACCAAACGCCTTTACCACGTTATGTTAGCCCTGGACCAAAACCGCATTCAGAAGCTCCCATTCGAGAGGACTCACAGGCAAATCCCAAAGCTAAGTTCAGTTAAACTTAAAAAGTTTTTGCAGAAGATAATGCAATGAACACACGCCCGGAGCCAGCAATCACTTGCCGTTCACCTGGAAGGCGGGGGTGAAGAAGCTCGCCCGCCCTACTTCGGGAGGAGGAGGAGGGAAGCGGGCTCAGCTCCCTTCCTCGCTCTGGCAGGTGCCCGTCAGTGTCCACCCGGGCCCCCGGGGAAACGCGAGCGGCCTCTCGGGACGGGGAGTGCGGGGCAGCCGCCGCCGCCCGAACGCCCGCTCCTTACCTTTTGCCTGGCGGCGATGTTCCTTTCCCGGGTTGCGGGTCGAGCGGACTGCAGGGGCGGTATCCCGCCGGGAAGGCTGCCGGGGAGCTGCTCCGAGCCTCCCGTCCACACGATCCGCGTCCTCCTTCCCTCGCTGCTCTTCTCCCTCCCCGTCGCGCATCTGCCTCCGGCCGCGAGGGCCGCCGGCACCCCCTGCGCGGCCGCGCGGGCGGGAGCGGAGGGGACCGGGGCTGTTCCGTCGCCGAGGCCGCCGCCACCGGCGGTCGCCTGGCGTCCAGCTGCAGGCGGCGCTGCCGCCGCCTCCACAAAGTGGCAAATTCATCTTCCAACGTCCGAGAGCGGCGGCGGAAGGCGCTCCGTGCCGAGTGGGTCCCACGGCTACCGGGCGGCTGCGGGGGGGAGGTTCTCCCTCGGTTAAAAAAAAAAAAAAAAAAAAAAAAAAAGCCTCTTGTGTTCTGGAAAATGTCGAATTATATCATGCCAGGACGACAACTTATGCCAAGATCACCTTAAATTATTAGAAAGCGACAGTATTCTCCTTTTCCTAGTCTTCGGTTCTTCGGTGGGGCTTTTGAAACAGAGGTTGTTGCTACCTACACGCAACGCGTGTGGAATTCATCAAGCTTTGTAGCCCAGCTGGATGATGTTCTAAGTACAAACTCTCCCTAGTAGAAGGTAGCGATACCCCGTCAATGTTTTCCATTTACAATGGGTTTAAAAATGTGTAATCGTACATGACAGACTGTTCCAAAACCTATAGACCTGTCAAGCAGAAATTCACAGACTCGAACCTTTAAGGCGTAAATGAATTGACAGTGTTTCTTTTTCTGAAGTGTGAGTTACATAACGTTTGCATAGCTCACTGGCACATACGCGCACTATTCATTGCAAAGCTCTCCCAAGGTAGCGGGAGGCCAGGAGTGAACATTCACCACAGGTTAGATTCTGTCCTTGCCGTACTTCGCTACAGAAACAATCCTGCGAACAGTTCTCCGTAGAGACAAGCATGTGAAACCCCGAGGGGAGAGCGCTTTTACCATCCCGCTCCTCGGTGTCAGCAGAGGGATGCAGGAGCGTTTTACAGGGCTGTTGCCTGCGGGAGCTACAGTCATCTGTGCAGAGTTCCCAGGCTCTTCCTGGAGATCTAAATACTGGATCTAGCTAGCACTAGATCTAAGCATTTCATAAAATGCGTAACAGACATGAGTGCTTTGACTGAACATACAGTTGTAGGTGTTACCAATCAAAGAAAGCTGTAATTCTCAAACCATGCAGAGTAAGATTTGACTTCATGGTAAGTAGAAGGTTAACAGAAATCCCAAGATGGAGCTCAGTCTGACAACACAACAGTGTTGTCATTCACACACAGATGGAAAACGTAACTTTATATATTGTTTTGATTCGTTATTTATCTCTGATGTTTTTTATTACTTTACAATTTTGTTGAATTTTGCATATACTTATACTGAATCATGGCACATATAGGGATTTCCAAAACGAAGTGAAACTGTTTAGATTGATTCATATCAATTACACATTTCATGTTTGAGAGTATTTGTATTTATAGGGATAACTTTTTAAGCTTCTTAGGGGTAAGACAGAATGACAAGTGTGGATGATGCAATAGTCTGCTAATGCTGAAACACTTAGACAGGATATGAAAAGGGGAATGAATGCAGGATTTCAGAAGTGAGCAGGACACTCTTAGGAAACATTTCACTAATCAGTTGCTCTTATCAGTCAACAGATGTAAAACCACAAAGATGCAGTGGAACACTTGGAGATACTCAGCTTATGTTATTTATCACACCATAACTTAACTGCATACTACTCAGTTTTCAAGTTTCTCTTTGTGCTGGTTTAAAAGTTAACCAGCAGGGGGAATGAACCCAACTCAAAGGAGAGATTATAAGTCAGAATAACAATTTATTAAAATAATACAGTAAGTACAATAATACAAACAAACAATTGGTCTCAACCCACAAAAACCCAAATGTGTAACCCAGTACCCTGGGGCCTGAACAAAGTGGTGTTCCTTGGGCCCTGTTTGAGTCCAAAGTAAAGGGAGAGGGGAAGAACCTGCTGGTGGGAGAGCTGCTGCAGTCTGGCCAGAACTGGTGATCGCAGTCCAGTGGTGGTCTAAGTCTGGTTGAGAGCGATGAGATGCAGCCGTCCTCTGGATCCCACGAGTGGGTTCCAAAATGTTCCAAAACTCCAAGATTATATATCCTCCAGTTCAGGCAGGAATGCTTGGTACTCTCCTCAGGGCGGGGAGTTCACAAAGGGTGTGAGGACAGAAACATCCTTCTATCTCACAGGCCTCTTAACACCTAGTTTATAGCCTGAGGAGTCAGGCTCTATGGGCAGAGGGTGCGAATGGTCTATTGACAACAATAGTCTAGTTTCTGGGAAATGACATGGAAGGCTATAGAATACAGTTTTGGGTTACACCCACCATGCTCTATGGGCAGAGGGTGCGAATAGTCTATTGACAACAATAGTCTAGTTTCTGGGAAATTACATGGAAGGCTATAGAATACAGTTTTGGGTTACACCCACCATGATGAACTGATCTCAGCTGTCCTAACTAGGACACTCTTGTCTTGTAAATTGTATTAATTAGCTCGTTTATCAGTTCATATTTAGATTCCTGCTTTCAGTAGCAATTAAATAGCCCTTAGATTCAAAAGCCACATTCTGCTTCTAGTGTTAATAAAGATGTACATGGCATTTACACAGGACTTTTCTCAGTATTTCATAGACTAGGTAGTTTGACATTTCTACGAAACATGTTGTCGCATGACTGTTACAGAGAAACTGGAGTGCATAGATACATATTTATAAGACTCATACAAGAACACAAAACAACACTACCTACGTTACTTGAAAGTAGCATCCCATCATGTGTTGTTCTGGTATTTTACTCTGTGGATGAAATTCCTAATGAGAGGTACTTAGTATTTACTTTCATGAAGGACACTTTCTCTGCAACCCACAGATGACTTTTTCTGTAGTTTTGCCCACAGCAGATCTGCTGTTTTCTGCACTGATGGCGGGACACTGCAGTAACCAGTCACTTTGGAAACAAATGCAAACCTGGGGTACTTTGTATGCTCTGGAAAGCCTACACATCTGTTTCCAAAACCTTCTCATAGACTGTAGTAAGCTCTACACCAAGAGCCAATAAACATTGCTTGCTAATACAAGCTGCTTTGAACTAACTGAAAAGAACTGCTTATATTAGTTAATAGTGGCTGGTAACCGCATTTAAAACTGCACTGCCTGGTGCACTCCAGTATACAATACAAGCTTGTAATGTATCTTCAAACATGCCAGCTGCTTCTTTTTACAGCACCTTCAAACCGTTTTCAACATTTAATTCTATTGAGCTATGATGTCTAAGAAACATACCCTTTGATATCTAAAAGTGAGCCCTAAGTTCCTCCAGGATAACTGTGTTTTATGGAACTGGTGTTTCCAGATGGAGCTAGCTGCCAAAACTATGAGTGTCCTTAACATTAGGATTCTGGCAGTCGAAGAGCAGCCTCTCTGTGATGGAATAAGAAGAGCAGGTTGTAGGAAGCAGCTCTTGCACGAACATTTAAGAACCTCTTAGAATGACTTAACCCTTTGCAATTTGTCCTTCTTCCAGGACCAAGGTTTTTAAGTTGCATTTAGAACCCTTCACTACACTGTCTAAGCACTTTAGATAATGTTAACATTTTATACCAATATAATTGTCTCATCCAGGTCTTTCACCTCGCAGGTGAGATTGTATCATTAAGTTAACTTCATGACCGGGAGAAGAGAAGGCAGAAATATAGGTGTTGATACAATGAAGCACCCCAAAGCAGTATATTGAGAATGAGCATTCTTACTCATAGTCAAAGTGAGAAGATAAACCAGTTTGAATTTGTTTCCTTGAATTTAGTGATTTCCCTTTGAAACATACCTGATTTTTTTTTTCAAATTGGTCCCCTCCTTCCCTCAAATTCTAACTTTGCTGATTTTTTCCGAAAGTCTTTTTGATCCATATTGTCTCAGTCTTGTCTGGGAGACGCAACAATCAATTATTAAACTGTTGACAGCATACTGAAACTACTCCATAAACTTGTAAATCATAAAGATACTATGAAAGGCAGAGAAGGTTTCAAAAACCAAACTCGGAAGTTAGTTACCACAGCTGTTGAAGTTCTGCCAGAAGAAACCTGTGACAAAATGAAATTCACTTGTATGGAATATACCAGTTTCTAAAATAATGGATTCAGTCTATGTTTGAGGATCTGTCTGCTACTAATGTGGTATGCCTTCATTAAAAGGATCAACAAAACCATTATCTTCTATTTCTCCTCAAGATGCAGATACTAGTCTAATGTGTAGAATATTAACATAGGTAATACAACTAGGTAAAGCATCTCCACTAGGTAAATACATCCCTCTTTACAAAATGACAGTCTAATTTATCATCACAACCTGAAGCACAGCCTTTGGATGTCTTCTGTCATGATTCTGAACTAATTCAAACCTATTCATCTTATGGGAAATAGTCTGTTGTATTCAAACATCTGTGTTCTGCCATTTGTGTAGCCCATGGCTCAATTATATTTTTGTCTCCTTATTGTGTGTTAACAAGAAGCTTCTTTAATTATGTATTGTTGGCAAATAATTTGCATTTTCCTTTTAAAACGACCACCATCTGTGATTGCACCAGCCTTAAAATAGCTTTAAAATAAGGAATCTGCATCTCTCTTGCCTAAATTGGGTGGTGATTAATATATGCTCCCCAGACATTTCTTTTTTACACAGTATAAGAATTGTAGTATTTCCTAATACCTCTGGAACTGGTTGCCCAGAGAAGTCGCGGATCCTTGGGAAGTGTTCAAGGCCAGGTTGGATGGGGCTTTGAGCAACCTGGTTTAGTGGAAGGTGGCCCTGCTTACAGGTGGGAGTGTCGGAACTAGATGACTTTTATGGCCCCTTGCGTCCCAAGTCATTCTATGATTCCATGATTCTAAGTATTTTGTAGTATTTATGTCACACATATTTTCTAGTTTTACTACCAATTCTACAGGACTATGCTTTACTCTCTTCTAAGATTAAAAATTCCCAGGAGCGTGACACTCTTTCCACTTCTTCTCTTTCACTACCCCTTTACCTGATCCCTGCCGAAGCAAGAGCCACATACCTAGAGCTCTTCACACCAGCCAAGAACCTGCTGACGGTACAACACAGCTTTGGGACAAATTATCAGCACTGCTGCAGGCATGTGAGCCCAGCCTGGCCTCCTCTCAGGTTCGAAGATTAGGTCTTAAGTCTTAAACTCGGGGTACAGTAGGAGTGGAACTGGGCCTCGGCTCTCTCGGGGCCTGCCGCGGCTCCTACATTTTGCAGGAATAAGCAGAGCTCACCCCTCAGCCCCTGTTTCGGAGGCCGTTTCCCGCCGTTGGCCGCAGCCCCTGAGCCCGCCCCGGCCGTTAAAGCCCGGCGGGACCGCCCAGCCCTTCCTTCATCCCGCCCGGGCAGGACCGCAGGGATGCGGCCGGGATCCCATGCACGGATGCGCGGTGGGGAACGGGAGCTCTGCACCAGCCCCCGCGAGGCGGAGCCGCGGCGGAGGGAAAAGGGAGCGAGCGGCGGGAATGTCACACTCCTGTGAATTGTTAAACTTCGGCGTGCGTAAAGCGTAGTAATGTAGAACGGGTGGCAATACTAGGAAATATATGTGACACAAATAGTACAAAATACTTAAAATCACGTAATGGTTTGGGTTGGAAGGGACCTTAAACATCGCCTAGTTCCAACGCTCCTGCCGCGGGCAGGGACACCTTCCACTAGACCAGGTTGCCCAGAGCCCTGTCCAAACTGGCCTGGAGCACTCCCAGGGATGGGGTATCCACAGTTTCTCTGGGCAACCTGTTCCAGAGGTGTTAGGAAATGTTATCCTGCGTACAGAAAGAAAGTCTGGGGAGTGCATATTAATCACAGCCTAATTTAGGCAAGAGAGGTGCAGATTCCTTACTTTACAGCCTTTTCTAAAGCCGGTGTAATCACAGACGGTGGTCGTTCTAAAAGCCAAAACATAACGTACCCCCACTCCCTCAGCGGGGGGGCGGGCCGGGCGCCGCACGCGACCTGACGTCAGCGCGGGCGGGCGCGCCGTCACGCGCGCCCTCCCGAGCCCTCCCCGGCCCTGCCCGCGCCGGCCGGGCCGCGCGCGCTGATTGGCCGCCGCCTTCCCGCATTCCTCCGCGCCGCCCGAGAACCCGCCATTTTGAAAACCTTGTTGATTCCGGGAGGGAGGGAGCGAGGGAAGGAGAGGGAGAGAGTGCGGCGGCCGCGGGGCTGCGCCGCGGCGGGGCGTGCGTGTGTGTCGCTGCGCCCGGACCCGCCCCGTCCACCGGGAGCTGCCGCCTCCTGCTGCTGCCGCCGCCGCATCCGCGCCCGAGGAAGGAGGCGGAGCCGCGGCTCGATCCGAGGGTGGTGGTCCCGCCGCCATGGCCGTAACGGGCGCCCGAGAGCGGTCCCGCCTCGCCGCGCCCGGGCCGGGCGGGGACGGGTTTGTGACGAGGGGCAGTGGACGCGGCCGCCGCACCACCGGGCTCCCGTCCCGCCCTGGGGACACGCCGTGTGTGCGGGCCGTTTGGTCGCCGCCGGCCACCTCCCGGCCCGGCCCCGCCCGGGGTGTTCCTGGGGCGCTGCGCTGTCCTGCGGCGGGAGCGGGCAGAGCGGTCCCGATCGGGGAGGCGATGGAGCCTTGGCCGCCGGGCGCTGCCCACAGCCTGCGCTTCTCCCTGGCCTCCAGATCGCAGGTCGGGAAAGGGGGTACAGGTGGCGAGTCCCCGTCTGAAAAGTCCCAGGCGAGGGTGAGGGACCCTCTCCCGGCCAAAAGTATCCCCGAGTTGAGTCTTCCTAAAGGTGGATCCCAGAGCCCGTTTTCTCTGAGCAAGCCGTCCTTATGAACTCAGGTGATAAAAAGCTGGAAAGTCTCTTAACTTCCCTATTCCCCCGCTGCTCCCGTTGAAAGGGGAGGGAAAAACGGCTTGTAGTGCTTCCCATGCTTTTACACTCGTGCCTTCAAGTAAAATTCAGACTGTAATGCCGTCAAAAGACTTCTATGTGTCAAATGAAATATTGGTAGTAATACCTTGAATGGGGTTTCTTTCCCCCAGTGATTTAGCAAAGAGCAGGAAACTACTTTTCCCCTTAATATTGGTAATAAATATTAACTTGCACTTTCTGTCACTTGGAGCACTGCTGCTCTCTACCACCTGCTAGTACTGCATATAAGCAGTTGATTTAAATGTTATTTATTGAACTTGACCTCTTGCAGATAATATTGGCTTTAATATCAGACGAAAATGCTTAATTGTGTGATACTTTTCCACAAGTGCTTACGGCATCATTTGTGTATTTTGTTCCAGACCTAAACAGTGAAAAATTTTGAAAACTGGAGTTTTTCTAAAATGAATCATATGATTATCTTCCTTTACTGGATAGATATTTTCTCTTAGCATGGCAATGGTACATGCAAAATTAAGATATTTTAAAGTTAACATTTAAGTCACTTAAAATGCTAAGAAAAGACTCTTAAGTATGTTAAGTATGAAGCATTTATTATTTTCTGTTATAGATCTACAAATTAAAACCAAAAAGCATTTTCATGCCCTAAGATGCAGCAGCTGTCTGAATTATGAATGCAGTGTTAATTCTTTTCTGTATTGCTTGCAACTTTCTTTTTTTTATCACTTTTCAGTTCCCATTTCACATCTAAATATGTAACCTGTTTAAGTTACTAGGAAACTTGCATGCACAGTTAATCAGGAACAAATGCAGGGTGCACTAAAATAGTGATATCTTAAAACTGCAGTTTTTAATAGATAACAGTATCAGCTGCTTTGAGTGGGTGTTTCCGAGTGCTTCACAAACAGCTTGTGTGCGAAAAAAAATTATAACCTTTTAGAGTGTTCTTAACTGGACTAGTTGCAGAATAGACAGCAACTTCTCCTGAAAAATTTTCTGTATTGTGTGTATGCAGAACATTTTAGTGATAAGAGAACGTGAACAATCATAGTACATTGTTTCTACTGCACAAGGAGATTATTTTAAAAAGCAAGATTCCTGTATTTTTCATGTATATTGCTATATTGGTGATGGTTTGCCTGACTGCTTTTTACAGAACCATACACCATGTCTTCTGTTGATTCCTCAAAAGAAGATACGATGTCACCAGAAAAAACGGATGAGAAACAACCTGAAACTGAAAACAAAGCTGAGGAAAGTGATGAAGATGAAGAAGAGGAAGAAGAGGAGGAGGAAGAAGAAAAGGGTGCTTGTTTTTCCATTGAATAAGTTCTCCTTTATTAAAAGCCAAGCTGCTGAATGCAGTCTCCTGTGATCTTGGCTAATTGTACAATTATTGAGGAGATTCCATGGTACACCTGTCTCATGGGTCTTAATAACTTCCCAGTAGACTGTAGCAGGAAACACTAGAAACGGTGATGCTGATTTATCTCAAGAAAGATTGAAGGAATTGCCAGCATCCTGGATTTCTACACTAGGGTTGTTTTGTAGTTCTGTAAATTTTTCAATCATTATAGGAGGTAGTATCCTTTATCAAATTATTTTTTGCCAGTAACACTCTGAAGTGATCCATGTTTGCAAAAGAGAAGCTTGTGAATGCGCAGTACTTTTGGAAACAATACAGATGTCTTTGCTTAACTACAGTTATTAATTTTCTGGGTACCAAAATGTCATTGTATTGGAGAGGCAGAAATTTCATTAGACCAGTTTTATCGGTAAAAATTGTGGCAATATGAGAAGGTGAGCAAAGCAGGTATTGTGTTGTGGTGTGTAATTGAAGAGGGTAGTCAAGGAGTACAAAACATGATGAAGGAACTACTGTGCAAAAATGTTAATTTCCATTGTGAAGTCTCCAGGCATCTGTTTTGCAAATGAAAGCATTCATGGAAATAGAGCTGCAGTATGGCACAGTGAAAATCAAGTCACTGATGGTCTTGGATTCTTGAAAGAGAACAAGTTTGTCTCTAGGAAAGGTAGTGGAGAGAAAACAGATTATGCTGTTTGGAAAATAATAGAGTAATCAGAATTAGATTTTTAGTAACAATTTTTCTTTTGTACACACAAGTATGTTTTGCTTTGTTTTTGGCAGACACATACCAGTTTTGATTGTGTTCATACGGGTTTGAAGCTGCTTTCAGATGTTAAAGCCAGGGCAACCCATCTGTTTAGTGCTAAGGATAGTTTGATTTTAGGTGAAATATTTTAGGATGAAATGTTTAGGCAAAGCTTTAGGTGTTTCTCCTAAAGTGGTATCATTGAGGTAATGATGTGCAATGTATACTAAACATATTCATTAGTAAGCAGTACCAGAATTACTGGGAATAATATTCTTGTAGTATTTGTGACACTCATATTGTGCCATGAAGTGCTTCACAGTACAGACATGTACAGTCCCTCTGCACTTGTGCTTCTGCCTCTCCTACTGATATCTGTGGTTCTTCCAGTCCAGTAGTGGGAAAAGAATTTGTCTGCAGGCATCCTGGACTCTCCTTTTGCCCATCTGGTGGCATTATTCTTCTCAGGAGTGCTATGTGTGGAGCTGTGCACCGTCCAAGAAGGAGACTGTGCAAGCAGTGTCACTTCTGTACCTCAAAAAGGCCATGAAGGGAGAGAACGATGGGTTTCTGAAAATGCTGTATCCTCCATTTGGGTGGATGTGAGGGAAATTCACCCCCACTTCCAATGGGGTGAATTTCCTTTTAGGAAATACCTAGTCTTGTCTTGCACATACCTTACGCTGGATACAGGATTGTGGTTAAGAACTAGAGACTTTTAGTTATGTATATGTGGCTCCATAGAATCACGTTGATTTATTAGCCAAGGTCTGAAAGCGTCATAGCACTTGCTTATATCCTCATCCATTTTTGGTTTGTCATTTCAAAGATTCAGTGTCGTGTTGCCTGTCTCTACAGTCAAATCTGCTCATGCAATGAAAAATAGTGTTTTAAGGAAGCTTGTCTTTTGCAGAGAAGAGTCTCATCGTTGAAGGAAAAAGGGAGAAGAAGAAGGTTGACCGACTGACCATGCAAGTGTCCTCATTGCAGAAGGAACCTTTTACAATTACACCAGGTAAGCTTGACCTCTCGCATAAGAATGGTGGGTGTTGGGAATGATAATGAAACTTCTAAAAAGATCAAATTATTAATCTGTTGTAGATGAGACCTACCTTAAGAGTCATGATCCATTTTAAAATAATTAGGCTACTATAATTATATGAAAAGCCTCTTTTATTTTGTGGCATCAATTTAAACTGTAAAAGTTACATGATATTTAAACTTACTTAGAATAGGTAAGTACTTTTAGTACCTCACCAACAACAACAAAAGCAGGAGCAGCTAGAATAGAAAGAAATGCCAAGTCCTTGTACCCTGATCTAGGTACTATCAAGTAAGGAAGGTAAAGAGCCTGTCAGGATGACTAAGTGATAGGAAGAGGCCTGCTTAATGTTTGACCTAATAAAATATCTCATTCTATTATGAAGTAACATCTTTGCTTCCTTAAAAAACAGATACTTAAAGTTATAAACACATAGGTAGATATGAATGTAATGCATAACATAGTTGATTTTAATTGTTTCAGGAAAAGGACAAAAACTGTGTGAAATTGAAAGGATACAGTTCTTTCTGAGCAAAAAGAAGACAGATGAACTAAGGAACCTGCACAAACTCCTCTACAATAGGCCAGGCACTGTAAGAACTTCAATCTTGTGTATCTGTTAATTCTCATGAATAGTGAAAATGTTTGTAGTGTAGTTTTTTACATTTACACATCAATCATTTATTACAAACTTAAAAAATTAATATTGCAGGACCAGTTAAGTAAGCCCATAATTTTTTTAACTCCTATAAACTACTCTTCCTGTAAAAGTCCTATGGCAAGGTGCTATTGTAAGTCTGTTCAAATGCAGATTTTTAAAAAATTTTACTTTTTTTAATGGGGATGGTTTATCTTATAGGGTCGAGTCGGAAATAATTTGTGGTTCACATGCTAAAAGCTGCTGACATGCAGATGACAGTCAAAATATTCCACATAGTTATTCTGCTCATTGTAGCTTTTTCTTAGTACTTTCTTAGTACTTCTATTTCTTTTGTATTTGAAAACTGTTAGTGAGTTTAGTACATTGCTGCTTATGTAGTCATTTTCTCCTTTTAATAGCACAAAACAGTAGAATGTAAAATTACATTATATATAAAATCCTAATAGTGTTTTTTGTCACATTTATGTAAGAGAATTAAAATATTACTTAAAAATGGATATGGCCCCTTTTGTGTTTAAGGATGAAACTTAAAGAAAATATAATAGCAAATCTTTCTTGGAGCCCTTTATGTATCAGTGGTTGTGCCTTAAATTTCAGAGTAAATATGACCCATTTACCTTGCTAATGGAGGTAAAATGAATACAATGAAATTAAGGCAGATTAAATTTCAATATTTGTATATATTTACTATAATTATTGGAATTTGTTTTTAATATCTTTGTGTATTTTGAAGACTTGAACAGCTAGCCCAGAACCCAGAAACTGAAAAGTACTAGTACAGATGCATGCTAGCTGTAATATCTCAGATCACTGCTTCAAATGCAGTGCTTGTTTAAATGGCAAAGAAAGACTTGTTGCCTCAAGTATTCAGAAAAAGAATATATCAGTATGGTTTCATTCAAAACTATATTTAATCAGCATGTGTTTGGGAACTCAGAGTGCTGTGTAATATAGCAAAGGTTAGATCTTGTCTTCTATGTAAATACTTGTATGTGCTTTGGATTGTAATTAACATTTTTAATACAACATACCAATACTGCAAACATAGTGAATCTGCAAATTTTCTCAAGGTGCTGGGCAAAGCTCTTTGGAAAAGGAGCTCAGCTTTGGTAAAATTATAAACTCATGGAGAAACAGCAGGAACAAAATTTGTAGGAGTACTGGAAGTGAGTTCAAATTATTCTTGGTAGTGTTAAAAAGACCTCAGAAAATTGAAGGATTTGGGGTTATTCTTTAATGTCTTTTATTTGGTAAAAGGAGATGAAGTGAAAACAAAGAACTTAAATATGTTTGGAATCTTGATAGGAGCAATTTTCCCATTATAAAGGCTGTTGCAATTAAAGTTCAGTCCGGTTCAGACATCAGGTGTAATGGTAGAAGTTGTAAATTGGGTGTAAATACAAAAACTGGTCCTGCTAAATAAAAGGTTCAAAAATGGTCCTATGCAAGACTTCAGAAAAGCTAGTAAGCAAATTAGAGAATAAAAAAATAAAATTCACTATTTTATAACAAATTACATGATTAAAAGCATGCAACAGGCTTCATATGATCGAAGTTTTCCAAACCTGTAAATAATCATGCAGTACATTCTGAACAAGCCTGAAATGGCAGGTGACTTTATCTAGTGAGTTATTAAAAGTAATTAAAAGTACCAAGATCACATAAAGTCAGTCATTGTAGTTTGTCTGTCATGAGATAATTAAAGGCATAGTCCATGTAAGTTGTAACTATGTAACTTTTTGTCAACAGAAAGCTAAATGCTAGAAGAGATTTTTCATGTATGAAAAGTTTAAAAGATTTCATTTAATTACATTTGTTGACTTTGTGCAATGGAAAGTAATCTGTGTGTTCTGTTCTAGGTTGCATCCCTAAAGAAGAATGTGGGTCAGTTCAGTGGGTTCCCGTTTGAAAAAGGAAGTGACCAATACAAAAAGAAGGAAGAAATGTTAAAAAAGTAAAGATCTCTTTTGATACTTAACATAGCTTGACTAATACTATACACTCTTTTTTTTTTCCAGAATTTTACTTAAGATTAAATTGAGTGACTCTACGATTTTTTTCTGAGTTCATTTTAATCACACAAACCGGTCTCTTAAGACAGCTTGAAATGTATTAACTAGTGAACATTTAATTCACAATTCCCACATTCCTGGCTTTAGCTATTGCATGCTAACTAGCATTCTTCTGCCAAGTGAGAGGAAAACATTATTTCCGCAGGGCAAGCATAGTCTTGTGAATACATTGTACTCCATTCATGGTACAAACTTGCATCGTTCTATGCATCAAAACCTTCCTCTTTCAGAATCAAAGCCATTTCTGCTTCTTATATATTAAACATATTAGAATTGCTGTAGCAACTAGTCTAAGAAACTTTTTTTTTTCTGTTTTACTGTCTCCCTTTGTAAGCTGCTTCTCCATTAACAGGAGAAACTACTATAACCTAGTTTTGACTGGATTGAAAGGGGTTAAAAATGCCCTTGTAAAACATGAAAGAACTAATAAAACATATACAGTGTTACAAATTTACAAATGCTTACATTTACAATGTTTACAAATTTACAAGTCTACAATCTGTACATTTGATTTTAAAATGCTTTTTTTCTTAATGCCTCTTTGTTAATAGTAGGAAGGCTTCCAGAATTTGGAATTTGCAAATTTTTCTTCCTTATATATGCAGTTTTCCAAGAGTAGGGTTTGTCAGATACATAGGAATCTACAAGACAAACTCTGTCTCCTGATGGGAGTTTTGACTGTTTCCCGCTGGCTTAATTGGATGATGGATAATTAGATAATTCCCCTTAACTACACAAGGTCACAAAATAATTTCGCACTTTTTTCCCCATATTTTCCATATGAAACAACTGCTAGTTTAGCTTTGTTACCCTTCAGCAAATATTCTGAAACCTGGTTGCATTGTCACTCTTATATCAAGGTATATCAAGCCCTGTGTGCTTGCATTGCTTTGCTAAATGCTGCTGCTGTTCGTATCTGCATGTGGAACACTGCTGATTAGTTTGTTAATTTGTTCTGACTGTGTGGTTGATTTCTGCCCACACTGTACACTTGCATCTCGTTGTACTTTAACAGCATTGAACAAGATGAACAAAGGTCAACATTTATTTTACAGAATCTTACCATTCAGGTTATAAATTACAAAGAATGAGTGTTGAGGTGCTGTGTGGGTTAGAGTTCTTGGATTTTGTTAAGTCAAAACTACTTGCTGTGGAAGTTACTGACTCAAAACTTGTGTGCGCTTGTTTATTCCACACTTGAACTGCATCTTAATAGTTCACTATAATTGCTATTACCTGCAGATCTACTTTCAAAGCATTAAAATTAAGAAAGATTCTTTTGGAGTAAAAGGGGTGGATATCAGAGTTTCTCTTAATGTTCTGTCTTCATCAGATACCTCTGTAAGGGGATAAGGAAGACTCTCCCTGCCCGCTTTAAGTTCCAGTATTGTACACACTGGATTTATTTTCTAGAATTGATTTTTTTCCCATTATAGTAGATTAGGAGAGATTCTACGGAAGGTACTTTTTTTCTCCACTAAGATTTTATAACATTGTGTTTTATATCCTATTTTACAGACATATGGATTTGAGAATTTTTTTTTTATTTGGCCTTATATAACATGGTGGTGATTCTTTGCTTAACTATAAATAAGACTGGAAGTGTAGTTAACTGTGTATATATATTTTCAGGTTGCAGACACAAACCAGACAGCAGCTTCTAGCAGTCAAATGTTGACTGTTTAGGATGTGATACTGAATCTTTTTTTCTTTTCTCTTTTTTTTCCCCCAGATTTAGAAATGCAATGTTGAAAAGTATCTGCGAAGTTCTTGACTTAGAAAGATCAGGAGTTAATAGTGAGCTCGTAACCAGAATATTAAACTTCCTAATGCATCCAAAATCTTCAGGCAAGGTGAGATGCAGGTTGTTACGCTTGCTTTTATAGCTCTGCTCCGATGGAAAATGTATCTGTCTCTATTGTTATTTGCTAGTTACTAGTGGTGATACAATTACTGCTCTGAGTTACTGAAGTGGGAATGTCTTCTTGAAAGAGAGTAGCTCTGCTTCTGCAGGCATCCATAATGGGGTGGGGACTGTATATTTACATGCAGATGTACCCATTATACACAGCACACAGAAGTGTATGAGGTCAACACATGAAGCTAATTAAGATATCCAGCCCTAAATACCCTAAGTAGCTTCTGCTCTGTGAGTGAATGGAGTAGAATAGACATGATATGAAAGGACAGGAAAATAAACTGACAGATGTTACCTGCGTATGCTACATTTGGACATCATAAATGGAATTTTTTGCAAGGCTAGGAAAACTTGATTTAGCCAGTATATGCTAGTGCACTAGATTCAGCTGCCAAGACTACTAAATTCTGTTGTTAATCTTCTTGGACTTTCTGTTTTTAATCTAAAAGTAATACTTAAATAGTTGCTTTGTTGCTTAGAAAATTAAGTTTATTCCCAGCAAACACTGGTAAGCGATGTGAATAAGGAGTCTCCATGCTGCTTTAGGGACACAGGTACTGAGTGACAGCAAAATGCAGTTTGTCATAAGACATGGCAGAATTCCTGCCTTTAAATCTTCTGAGTTGTCAGCTGATTTGTTACCGGAAGTAAAAGCTTGCTTTTATGGGTTGGGAGCACACAGATAGAACAATCTAGAAGGAACCTTTTACCTTTCTTGCTTCCCTTCCCTAACAGCCTTTGAAGATCTGTATGCTTAGAGAAGGGGTACACTTAGCTTAGAACTGAAATTTCTTTTTGCGCAGCTCCATCTCCATAGTGAATGTCTGCTTACTGCAAAATGTTGTGGCTTAAGTGTAGTACATAAAATAGTCCTGGGTTTTGTTAAGAGACCTTTATATTTGTTTGCCATTCTTTCATGTGAGTTGAAAGAATTTATATTTTTGAAATTCACTTTTGAATTCCTACTTGGATGACGCTCATCTCTTGTCTCTCAGCCATTGCCAAAGTCAAAAAAAACACCAAGCAAAGGTGGCAAAAAAGAGCGCAGTAGCTCTGGAACAACAAGAAAAGCAAAACGCACCAAGTGCCCTGAGATCTTGTCAGATGAATCCAGTAGTGAAGAAGATGAAAAGAAGGAAAAGGATGACTCTTCAGAAGAAAAAGAAAGTGAAGATGAGGTAACGAGGAGTTTTGTTTGTTTTTCAACACAGGGCTTAAAACATTTGTCATTATGTTGTTGTTATCAGTTGGTAATTCTTGGAACATGCAGAGTTGGGGAGTAAGTGATATTTAACTGAATGAATGGTTTGAAAGAAAAGAGAACATATCTGCAATTTATAAGAGGTTTTCATAATTTTTTAGTGTGTTGAAGTTAGAGAATCAGTTAGATAAAGGGAAGAGGTTCTGATTCCTGGGGGTGTGTATGCACCTTATAAAACCATTCACTATGTGCCATTCTGAGGCAGCCAGGATTTCTACAATAATTGATTGAATTGCTTGTATCATCTTGTCATGACTCTACTATAATTTCATAAAAATTTCCAATGTCTCTCCCTCTGTCTGTCCCATTGGGTCCCGTCTGTCTATCGTTTCTGTCTGTCTGTCTATCTGTCTTTTTCCTTTTTTTGCTACCTAGGAATTCAGATTTGATATTTTGAATTCAGTCGGTGTCCCTGACCTACCTGACTGCATTTGGTTTGGATCATGGTTCCATATTTCTCCTGGATTTTATTTCCTAACCTCTTTTCAGCTTCTATGTTTTAGATCACAAAGATAAAGTAAGCAACATAGTAATCAGCCTTAGAAACATCCCTGCAATCTCTGAAGTGTTCTCATCTCACTGTATTTTCTGTTTTCTTTGAAGCTTTTTGTGTACTGGGAGAGAAACATCAAATCATGGAATAGTTTGGGTTGGAAGGGACCTTTAAAGGTCATCTAGTCCAGTCCTTCTGCAATGAGCAGGGGCATCATCAACTGAATCAGATTGCTCAGAGCCCTGTGGAACCTGGCCTGGAATATATCCAGGCATGGGGCATCCACTACCTCTCTGGGCAACTTGTTCCAGTGTTTCATCATACTCATCATAAAAAATTTTTTCCTTATGTCTAAGACAAATTGTTCCTCCTTCTGTTTAAAACTGTTACCCCTTGTCCTGCTGCAAAAGGCCTTTCTAAAAAATCTGTCCCTATCTTTCTTACAGATCTGCTTTAGGTACCTGAAGGCTGCTGTAAGGTCACCCTGGAGCCTTCTCTCTTCCAGTCTGAACAACCCCAGTTCTCTCAGCTTCTCCTTGTAGGAGAGGTGTTCTGTTCCTAATCAGAAATTAGAGGAACCCCATGCATTCCCTTTCAACCCAGTAGTTATTCACAGCATAGACACAAAATGTGGAGGACCAGTACAAGTCTGCAGCTGAGTTACTGTCCAAATGCCTGAAGCCTGGGAAAAAAGACATTAAAAGAAGTTACAGGCTCCATTTTAACCTGCATTTTGACTTAAACTGTCTTTCCAACCTTAATCAGACTCCTGCAACAAGTAGCAATTAGTCAACTGTTGGTGTCCAAGAAAAGTTTTATGTAAGCTTTGGCTGTAATGTAAGAAGACCACTATTTACTTGGGTTACATTCTGTCTGTTCCGATGAAGTGTGACAGGCTGTTAAGTCAATAGTCTGAGCTATAGAAAATAGTAACAAAAATCTTTTGTTGGAAGGCCCTTTATGTAACTTTAACAGTTTGTTTTGCCAGGGGTATTTTAATATGTATTCGTTTTAATGTAAAAAGATAGTTCAAGGAAATGCCCTATGTCTCCATGAAACAAATTTAATTCTTAATGTGCGCTTTTCTTTACCCATAAATGGAAAATTGAAAGAGGGTTGAAATACTAAAAGTTGACATATTTCTTCATCTCTTCCAGAAGACAGTGTTTCTGCTATAAGGAGAGGAATGTCTGTTTCAGAGGCAGGAGTTGCCTTTTAGAAAATTCTTCAAGAATTCAGTTAGTTAAAGAAAAAAAAATCCCAAACCCCCAAACAAAATTCTGACAAACAAAAAGGCCTAACAGTAAACCCCGTTGATATAAGTGGGTCATCTTTGCTTTCTTTCTGAAGGTAGGGGTTAGATATGTCTGTGAGGCAATAGCTGAATGGACTGAAGTCTTTAGAAGCTGAAGTCGACATGCATCGAGTAAAAGCTTAATTATGACAAAAACACTGGTCTGTCAAATTAGTTTGAATATAGGACACAGTGAAATGGAAAATGTCTGTGTACAGCTTTAAGATTGCAGCATTTTTTAGGGTTATGACAGCTTTTAATATACTACAGGTGGAAGGGTGTAGGCAGTATATTTGCTTTTCTGCATCAGCTCTGTAGTAATCTTAGGCATGGAGTGGCTGGAGTAAACTGCACTCAGAGTGGACAATTTTCCTTTGTGGAAAAGAGGTATGAATAAAAACCATCATTTGAATTTTCTCATTTTTTTTCTTCACAGCCCCCTAGAAAAGCATCTAAAAGAGAAAAATCTAAAAAGGTGACTTCCAAAACCAAGAAAGCTGTGAAGAGTGCGAATGTCAAGAAGGCAGACAGCAGCACCACTAAGAAAAATCAGAACAGTTCTAGAAAAGGTAAATGCTCTAAATCTTTCATCATACCTTGTCTTGTAGTTTAACGGTCATGCTTATTGGAAAGGAAACTTTTGCACCTAATTGTGAAAAGAAAATGGATTTTGGTGAATTGTTGGCTTGCTACTTGATGTTTCTTTCCTTGAAACGTTAATTAAAAAAAAGTTCTTGGTTTGGGTATACTTCATGTAATTTCTGCTGTGTACATATGTATATAGTTTTTATTTGCATATAAACTGAAAGTATCAGCCGAGATCTCCATTCTGCTGGGTGACAAAATTCTGTTGGGGCCTCTATGGTGGCTTCATCCAAATCTTGTAATTGATCCAGTGGTGTATATCCCACTCTGTGTTGTCGTGAGGAGGGAAGAGAGAGACGCTCAATATGAGAATCAGCAAGCTTCGTTTATTGATCACTGCTAACAGCTTAATATATGCTTTATAATTAGCTCATACATATTGCAAAAGCTAAGCTCATTATTGGTTCTTGCTTAAATGTTGATTCCGCCTTTACTCCCTTCTTTTGTTTACACAGGTGGCTCTCAGTTGCTTTTGTTTTGCTAATCACAACGTCCTGTTTACCAGCCAACTAGCACTTACAAAGACACTGTAGCCTTACCATGGCCTTGGTATCTCAGATTTTCTCATCGACCTAGACAAGCTGTGTTCTATACTCTAACAGCTCGTCCATAGCTTTAGCTATATCCATATGCCCTTGTCCTGCTAGCCAATCCTCTGTACTGTGTGTCTTTGGTTCAGCAGCTCGATGTGGTTTTTTTAACAGAGATATGGTTTCTCCATGTATCCCCTTGCTGCTGATTTTCTCATATCTCACAATATGCACTGAAGTTACACAAACATCGAGTTTCTTAGCAGCTCTATAAAGATTCCATAGCAGTGTCTGTAGGGACAGTGGTGTCCTCCTAAGCAGTTTTGCAGAAAAGGACCTGGGCAGGGGCAGATGGTCCTCGAAGACAATGAGTTGAGCCCAGTTCAGCAGTGTGCCCTTCTGATAAGGAACACTGACAGCACGCGGGGCTCCTTGAGCAAGTGTGGAGCCAACAGGCTGAGGGAAGGGACTGTTGGCCCTGTACAGCACTTAGTGAGCCCAACTTGGCAGCACTGTGTCCAGCTTTGGGCTCCCTGGGGCAAGGCAGGCATGGACACTGTGGAGTGAGTCCAGTGGAGGGCCACCAAGATGACGAGGGGGCTGGAGCACAGGATAGAGGAGGGAAGGCAGAGAGAGTTGGGCTTGTTCAGCCTGAAAAAGAGATCCATGAAGGGGGATCGTACTGCAGGGTGCAACTACCAAATGGGAGAGTATGGGGAAGGCAGGGCCAGGCTCTTCTGGGAGGTGCACAGTGAGAGGACAGGAGACACAAGCTGCCACCATGGAAACTGCAGTTATTTGTTAGGGGACGAAAAACTTCACCACCTTGAGGGTGGTCACACACAGAAATGGGGCCTGGAGGAGCTGTGGAACTCAACCTGGCAGGGCCCTGAGCAACCAGTTCTGAGTTGGGCCTGTTCCAAGTAAAGGTTTAAACCAGATGACCTCTAGGGGTACATTCCCACCTTAAATTGTCTGACCGTCCATGAGATAGCGGCCAAGTCTCTGTCACAATTGTAGTATGAGTTATTGATGCAGTGTATATCCATACTGCAAACATACTTCATTTAATGCCAGCATTGGCATATATATGACATAGCACAAGCATCAGTTCAGATTAATTACCCTTCTTGTCAGGGTATTGAGAAAAGGCTGTTAGGCAAAGAATTATGCTAAATTTCTTTCATAGCTTTGTTTCTCAGCAGAGTAAACTGGCCTGTACTGACATCAGTGTATTTTCAGTTTGACTGCTGAATATGGCTCTCTGTGTTTTGTATACACCTTATTTTGTCATCAGTATATGTATATTTATTCACAAATGCTACCTATGTGTTTTTCATATAAGTTATGCAATATATTCGTAATTTCTTATTTATTCCTCCTGCATTTCTGTTTTGAGTGTATGCTTGCAGTACAAAAATCAAAATGTTAAGTAAGTCTTTCTGTAAGCTCATTATCGAGTTTGTTTGGCATTTGCTCTGAATTTTGTCCTGTTGGCAGTAGAGAAACTGAGTGGATGTTGGAGCCATTCAGTCTAATTCTTTTTCTGCTGGAAAAGACTGTAGGAATATCCTGTGACCTTTTGCTTAACTTCATTTATGAAGTTCTCTTCTTCTGTTCTCATGGTGTTTCTAATAGCATGTTCAGTAATACAGCATTACAAAATTGTGTAATGCACAACACTGTTGGGGGGGGAAAAGAAATCCAAACTCCTTTTTAAAGCAAATAAGTACTTTTTATTTTTTTAGGACCATAATACATCAATTAGAATTGTTGTAATAAGCTTTTTTTTGTTTGATAGATTAAATTTATCAATCCCATACTTTTTAGAGTACTTATTGATCTGTAAACTGATAGTTTATCAACGACTATGCAAATTCGTAAACAAATGTAGTACTGAAGTACTGATAGCATTAGCTTTGTTTTTAAATGGATGATCTGGCAAGATGTCTGTTGCAAGGGAGAACATCTGCATCAGAAGCTTGTGGAAAGTTCTGATGGCTTCTGTTTTGATGGAAGAAAGCAGAGAAATTGAAAACCTTCTATTACAATTCCAATTGTTCTTCATATTTAGAAAGCGAGTCTGAAGATAGTTCAGATGATGAACCTTTAATTAAAAAACTGAAGAAACCACCCACAGATGAAGAAGTGAAGGAAACTGTCAAGAACTTGTTGGCCAATGCAAACTTGGAGGAGGTCACAATGAAACAAATTTGCAAGGAGGTAAGCAAATATGATTTTTCAGTCTGTCTTTAGGCAGTGTATTGTTTGTGAACTGACTTTTATTATAATTTCAGATGGAGGCTTGTATATTCTGCATCATGGTTCAGAAACTAAGTAGTTTTGCTTAATTGCTAACAGCTACAATGAGAGCTTTAATCTTAAGGTATACAACATGATACAAACTTTAGAAAGGAAATATCCAAAGAAAAATTAGCTACATGGAAAGTAGCAGTATTACCTCCAAAACAACTGCCACATTTCTCAGTGAAAATGTTGAGACAGTGGAGCAGCTTGCTGCTGTCTACAGGGGAGGGCTGTGTCCTGCTCTCTGTACGTTTCTGCTGCACACCTTGCTCTCATTCTTCGTATGTCCTCTTTGAGACTGTTCAGCTGCCATCTGTCAGCAAAAACTGAATAGTTCTCAGCTGAGTTAGTGAGTTGGATCAGTTCAGCAAGAAATCCATTATTTGCCAGGACAGGTAGGAACCATGTGGCCAGAGAAGGGAAAGGTGGGAAAAGTGACCAAAACAGAGAAAATGCATTTACCTTGATATTTTCTGCAGTCAGTTAGTTAGCTCACATGTTTGGGTTTCCTGGTACCAAGAAGTAGTCTTGAGAAAGTTAAACCAGAAATTATTCTTATGAGAAAATTGCATGTTTATATTCTGTACAAACTTTTTGTCGTGTTTATAGTAATTCTAGAAGTCTGAAATTTGGTATAGTGTAATGAAATGCCCTGTGTTGGCATCTGTTTTTTGTTCGTGTAGTCCTCTAGCATCCTGTTAACCAAAGAATAGCTGTAGAATAGCACTCAAATATGCTGACTATTCTGTTAGTCTCTTGAAAGGATAACAATTCTACTTATTATCAGATCCCAAGGCTTACTTATTTTTTATTTACTGTTTAGCTTCCCACACTAATGTAGGGATATCTGACTACTTAGAGAGCACTTAAAACAAAGCTCAGAGAATTCTTACTTGTGTGACATGGCAAGCTAGGCATTTCAGTTTGTTGGTGTGAAAAATTACAGTACCAGTTTAGTCAGTGACCAAATATAAAACAATACATGTATTTAAATATTTATGTGGTCAAAATAAGGACAGGAAAATAAGCCTGTCTCTTTCCATAGCTAACAGAGGGTATTTTGGCTGTTGTAATACTAGAAGTACACACATCAGTTTTTGCCCTAATTTCATTTAAGCTCCTTCTATTCATACAATGCATTGAATGAAAGTAATTTGAGGTTTGTTTTTTGTTTTTACTTTTTTTTAGGTCTATGAAAAATATCCTAGTTATGATTTATCTGACAGAAAAGACTTCATTAAAAAAACAGTCAAAGAGGTAAAGACTTTATCATTTAGAAAACGTTCTGGGTTGGGTTTTTTTAATTCAGCCTATTAGCAACTGGCCTGGCATCTTGTTACACTAATTTTAATAGCCTCCTGTATAATATGGGAAGTTTAGTGCTCTGCTAAAACCTAAACCTTTGATTTTTGGTTTTGGGGTGGTTTTTTCCCAAACTTTTTCCCAACTTTTGTATCCCTCTTTAAAAATCACAATTGCTTCATACTCTATTTTCTTAGCATGCTACTACTACTCTTGTGAATTTTTTGGTAAGCAGAACTAAAATTAAAGTATCATAATTTTTGATAACTATTACTCTGAAAGCTATGAGTTTCCTTTAAATTACAATCTTGGTTGCAAAATGCACTCTTAATTCATGCACCAGCCACATACATTCATACATAACAATGCAGGAGGTTGTACAGGCTCTGCAGACCTGTAAGTTAAGGCAAAAAGGACAGATAGCTTTTCTCTCTGTCTGTGCTCCTGGTAAGTACAGTTATACTGCTCTTACCTTTGAGTTTGCTTTGCTGAAGATTAGGCATTATCTATTGCATTCATGACACAGGGTTTACTGTCCAATCTGTGGTTGGTAATTTGTAAAAAAAAATGTGCTTACTTTTGCTTGCCCTAAAACTAAAAATGGAACTGTAAAAGTGAGGGTCGCTTAGAGAAGTTAATAAAGTAACTTTTTCTTTTTCCTGTGGGTTCATTTGCAGATGTTGATATATGGCTATCTAGAATAGATAGCCATATGGGATGTCTATGGGATGTGTATACATGTGTCACTATCATGAGTGAGCAATTTGTCTGCTGTAGGGATGTTCTTGGGGTTTTTGTGATAGCAAAAGCAGAGTGTGTTTTCTTGGTAGTCTGATACAAAAGGAGAGGTTGTATGTAATTGGATTGAGAGAAAGGAGGAAACTAATACACTTCTACACTAATACACTAATACACTTCTCTTTTCAGTTGATCTCATGATCTGATTTGACTGTGGGCAATGAAGATTCCTGGTTTAATGTTCCCATGGATTTGAAGATCTGATAGGCACCAGCAAAAAGAATGTGTCTTACCCTCACGGTATTTAGTCAGAGCTAATTCTGCTGATCTAATGTTAAGAGTGTTAATGTAAATTGCTTTGTGTATCTTTTTTTTCTTTTTAAACAGAACTGCATTTGATGCAATTTTTAGTTGAACATACTTAAGTTTCATGCATGGCAGTAAATGTTCCCTTTTTTATAGTTTTGTACATTTTGAATTGCGTTGTATAACTAGATTCATTAGAAGCCATCATAGCTTTTTAGCATGGATTACTAGCTTGCAGGAGACTTTAAAATCAAGTAAGATGAAAGCTGCTTATCTACATGTTTACATGCAGAGACTGGAATATTGCAGTATTGGTTGCAAAGATATTCTGAATACATATTCATTCTGAAAATAACAAGAGTTAATCACATGTTAATCTCTTATATTCTGATACATTCTACAGGTGCAGAATTATTCTGAATATAGATTACAGTCTTGCATGTGTAGGCATTGAGAGAACTATGAAAGCGTGGTAACTAATTGGCATATAGATGTTATTTTTGTACTTTCAAAAGGCTTTTTGTTGTGTATATAAAGTTATTTTAAGTTTCTTTGTGCAAATCAATTTTTTAATCTTGTTGTCTTTGAGTTTGTGACATGAAATGTCAATGTTCAGCAGTGAGGCGTTGATGGAAAGTGGTATGCAGAAGTTTCATGACGTTACAAATGAGCCGAGGTTTCACCATGTTTGTCCCATCTTACCTTGTACAGAAACTAAACTGTAATTTTATACCTGTAGTTTAACTTTGTACAAAGCCTACAGACATTGTTTCAGTGTCTTGGATGTAATAAATAAAATCCCTCCAAAGCTGACAGGAAAATTTCTAAAGTTCACTTCGCAAAAAATCTTCTACATTAGCATCTTGACTTGGTACCCACTTCTGAGATGCTGGGTCATCCGAAATGTTCAGCTGGGAGGCTTGACAGCTTTGGAAATCCACAATGGGGCTTCCGAATCAGACAGCGCTGATGTATATATGCGTGGTTAACCTCTCCTCTGTATGGGAAGGCTTTTCTGAACCTGAGCCTTGGTGCCTCAACATGGACAATGGTACTTTTAAGCCTGCAGTCTTGAACTTTGGCTGGCAGCTTTTAGGATCGAAGTGAACTCATTGCATAAGTTTTTATTGTTTAGGTTTTCTCTCCTCTACACCTTGTTGCTAATATGGGAAGTCCTACACTTAAAATCATGAAACTAATAGTTGTCGAAATGTGGGCTGCCATTAACACCACGAGCACAGACTCCCTCTGACTAGTATTGCTGGAAAGACAAAGTGTATTTTTCTGAATTTTGTTATTGTACAGTTGAGAAATAAGGGTTCATAAATGATCTAAATTCTGAAATTGTTCAGCCAGTTAGACTGTTCATCTTCACAGAGTTCTGAATTTCTTTGTGTAATCATTTATAATAAGGCTGAATGTAACGGGGATTTTTTGTATTCAATAAATGACTTTCACAAAAATATAAATCAATTTTGATCTTATATTTGCTTACATGTATAGTAAAAAAAAAACCCCAGACCTGTATATAAACAAGGTTGTTTGTCTTCATCTCATCTGCTAGAAACTATTGGCTTCTCTGCTTGGAAGATAATACTGGTGAAATGTATGTCCTTGCACCAGGATAAGAGTTTGATCAACCTCTTCTGTGAGGTTGATCTTGGTTTGGTTTGGTTCTTTGCTGTTTGTTTTTCTCTGAACTGTCTTAGCAGAAAGAACACTTTTTCATTTGCAATTAAAAAACATCAAAAACTTCCAAGTCACGCTTAAGAGCAGGAAGTTACTTGTTTTAAGTTTTGTTGGATTTTCAGATTGATATTTTACAAATATTTGAACTGCCTTTTGATTTTAATGTAAATATACTAGCCATTTTTAATTATGTGGGTCAGGAAGTGTCTTTAAGATGAGCAACTCCCAAGTATAAACCTTTTTTAATAGTGTAAATTCTACTGAAACTTACAAAGGGATAGCATACTTCTGCTTATGCCACTTTGGAATGGCACAGATGGAATGGGAATGAACTTGACATCCTTTAAATTCTTTGTTTAAATCTCTTAACAACTCAATATAGTCCTCAACAGAGAAGAAATGTGAGCTGTTTTCCTGATAATACATACCAGTCTGGATGCAGCTGATACAAGATTCCAGTTCTTTCTGCAACTGGGAGAAAGGATGCAAGACAATACTAAAAGGTAAATAAAATGCTCTGCTTATCCTGATTCTATTGAATTAGAAACACAGATTATTAAGGATTTAAATCCTGTAAAAAGAGGTTGATAAAAAAATAGAAATGGGTTAACTGGATAAAAGGTAACTGAATAAACAGTTATACCTCTTCAGGCATACACCTTCCAGATGCTTAAGGTAATGTCCTCACCATTGACTCTAACAAAAATAGTCCCAACATCTTGATTTGATTGCTTACAGCACAATTCCTACAATCCAGTGTATTGGTTCCTCTGTTTAGTTAAGTCTTTGGTATTCAGTATTTTAGTTGGTGACCTGCAAACCCACATAAGTTAACCTGAATGACTTGCTGATACAAGGAGCTGTTCTTAGGAGTGAGCTTGACCTTTGAGGTAACAGCGTATGGGCCCTGTAGGATAAGGAAGATGGAGAGAATGAGGGGAGGAGAGAGAAAGATCAGAAATTTTGAGTGAAGAGAGGTTACATGTCTTTAGGAGCTATGTGGTAACCCATGGTATACTGCTCAGGCTTGTCTAACCAAGATGAAATTAGGAAGACACAACTTTAAGTGCCATCCCACTTTTGTCCAGAAGCTCTGGACTAACAGCCCTCTTGTACCTGAGCAGGCTGCTTATAGGATCTGTGTTCCTTCTGCATTATCCTGTTATAAGGCACATGACAAAACAAGATCTAAGAATTGTCTGAGTTTATATTAGCCACTGCTAAGCTGGACTTAAAACTAACCCTTTTGGAAGGCCAGTGCTTAATGTAGACAAATAATACCCCTGGCTGTCAGCATGGTGATTCCAGTAAGGTTTATTAGCTCTGTTGCCGATTGAGAGAGAGGATGGCTCATGGCCACTGTGCAGATCTAATCTTTCCAAATCAGAGAGTTAGCTATAATCAGCTGTACTTGTTTGACCTGAGCTAGATGAAAGCATTGGAGAAAATAGTTCTGGTGGTAGTTTAGGGAGAAGAGTGGAAAAATTTATAAGGCACCTGAATACTGTCTGAAAAACTTGCAGTAAGACATCTAGTATAATCAATATTCCAGTTGCTGAAAAACATCTTGAATGTTGGCAAGTGTAGTGTTTTCCTTTTGCAAAGAAGTGTCTTTCCTGCCTTTGAATTCAGAACTATTTAGTAAAGCAAGAAGGTGGAAATTACAGGTCTAAAGACTTATTTTTGACTTGCAGAAAAATGGGCTGACAGGAATCTCATAAAGGTCAACAAAAACAAATGCAGCATCCTGCTTCTGGAATGGAGTAATTCCATAGCAGTGTCTGTAGGGACAGTGGTGTCCTCCTAAGCAGTTTTGCAGAAAAGGACCTGGGCAGGGGCAGATGGTCCTCGCAGACAATGAGTTGAGCCCAGTTCAGCAGTGTGCCCTTCTGATAAGGAACACTGACAGCACTCAGGGCTCCTTGAGCAAGTTTGGAGCCAACAGGCTGAGGGAAGGGACTGTTGGCCCTGTACAGCACTTAGTGAGCCCAACTTGGCAGCACTGTGTCCAGCTTTGGGCTCCCTGGGGCAAGGCAGGCATGGACACTGTGGAGTGAATCCAGTGGAGGGTCACCAAGATGACGAGGGGGCTGGAGCACAGGATAGAGGAGGGAAGGCAGAGAGAGCTGGGCTTGTTCAGCCTGAAAAAGAGATCCATGAAGGGGGATCATACTGCAGAGTGCAACTACCAAATGGGAGAGTATGGGGAAGGCAGGGCCAGGCTCTGCTCGGAGGTGCACAGTGAGAGGACAGGAGACACAAGCTGCCACCAGGGAAACTGCAGTTATTTGTTAGGGGAAGAAAAACTTCACCACCTTGAGGGTGGTCACACACAGAAATGGGGCCTGGAGGAGCTGTGGAATCCCCATTGTTGGAGATATTCAAACCTCAGCCCTGAGGAACCAGCTCTGCGTTGGCCCTGTTCCAAGAAGCAGCTTTGGTACCAGATGATCTCCAAAGGTTCTGGGAATAAGAGGATGGCAGTATTATGTAACATGCCTTGCCTTTTCACCTGACCTTGTTCTGGACTGCAGCTAGTATAGATTCACTATTCCACTTTTACCTCTGAACTAAGTTTTAGACAGCTGGGCTAAAAGGAAAAAAATATTCCCTCACACAGTTTTCTTGGAGGATTGTCATTCTTTGAGGAGTGTAATGACATCTCCTGATTTGTAAATTATTTTAAAAAGCATCATCAGTATTTTGTTTCTATTTTAAAGACTGTTATTCTTAGAATGAAGCTAGCATTTTTCAAAACCAATATCAGGTGTAATGAGTTAGCATTTCAAGAAAAAAGCACATCTTCAGATACAAAATTTTTCAACTGTTCACCAAGTATGACAGGGTTAGGGGAAAGCAGTGCATTTCTCCCCAGTAATGCTTTCACTAGTTCAGACCTACATGTGGGTGAAATAAACTGTCAAAGCGATAGGAATACTTTTTTTCAAGGTCCCTGTAGTCAGAATTAGACTAAATGAACACCTAACCTCCCATTCAAGAGGAATAATGTAGCATCAGAATTTGTCATTGTTTCTATTTTAAATATATTGAGTGTGAAGTCAGGGGTATAGTGCTTATAGTGATCTGTGCTAGTAGGAACCTTTCAGGACCTCAATCCTACAGAGTGTTCACACTACACTTAGTCCGTGAAAAGCATTAAATGGTTCCCTGGTGATATTTTTAAATTCTGGGCAGTGCTTCTAAATAATTATCACTTTAGCTTAAATTTCCTCTGGCTAAGGAAAATAGTCTAATACAAGCTTAGGAATTGCTTCATAAAACTTTGAGGCGAAAGACACTGAAAGCAGTATTGTCCAAAGAATGGCAGACTTAGTACTTAGAGCTCAGGGAAGGCTGTAAAGCAGCATTTCTGAGGAATTGTCTAGCTGTAGGAATATACTAAAATGAAATTTTAAGTCAGTATCAAATGTAACAAAAAAGGAGACTTAGCCACTCGTTAAAGGAAAAAAAAAAACAACCAAAACAGGGGCATCCTGTGAATACTTTCCAGTTTTATTCTGCTGCCATAACATAGTCACACAGAAGAATTGTAACAGATCATGCTCTGCATTCAAATCTTTTTTTTTTAATAACATTTAAACAAATCTACTCAAAGAAAACATTCCCCAGTTCTTTATTTGAGGGAATAAATTAAACACAAAACACATACATGCTTGAAATAAATTTTAACATAGATATGAAAAAAAATTTTGGGCAACATTAAAGAATGAAGTCTCAGAACCAGCCTGATGTTCTTATATATTTCAAGTGAATGTAAATTAAAATGGAACATACTTTATTTACTCCTCAAAATTAAGTGCGGCACAACGCAGTTTAAGTGCCCTGGCACCAAAATAATATACAAATAATTAATAGACTAGGCCATTGATTAAATTTATCATTTGTTATCTGTTTTTGTAATGCTGTAAGTGTGCATCATCTAAAGCCAAATATGACGGTATTTGTTCATGTTCATGTCCATGTCCATCTCTCTTCTCTAGGATATAGCATTTATCTACCTGCAAAGTTGCAGGTAGATTGAAAACCCCAAATACGAATTAACAGGATGACATTAAGCACATTCACACAAACTTTGGACTGCGGAAAAGGATGCTGAGCTAAACTTTCCAGACCATTCCTACCTGAAATGTGACATGTTTATATGTTAATAAGCTGAAGTTTTGAACAAGGTCAGCTGAAGCAGCCATGGAATATAATGTTTTGGGCTTGTAGTAATAAGTTTTTTTCCCACCACCAGAAGCTTCTCTGCTAATAATTTGTCATATATGGTAAAGAGGGAAAGAAACTTGAAACTCAAAACATACATAGCTCTCAATATTTCCTAGTTATGCCATAAGGTGGCCCATAATATATGAAGCTAACAAAGTGCAAATGACTACCAAAGGAAAAATCTGATGTCTGATTATCTTTTATCATCAGAGGGCTTTGTCTTGCTTCTTATAGCCTTTAAATTACAATTTAATGCTTGGAAATGCTTTAAAACTGTACATACTAGCATTTATGTAGAGGAAAATTATGAAAAAATTCACTCTTCCTAGTAATTCATATAACCCAGCTTTAAGAAGCAGAACAGAATATATATCTGAAAAACATCTAGTTATATAAACATCTTCACCTTGTAAATTAGAGATTAAATAAAGGGGTTTTAACAATATCATAGCTACTCTAAAACCAAAACATTATGTATTTGAAAAGAAGAATTGCATTTATGCAGTAGAACCCTGGTGGTGATCAAAGCCAGGTTGGGTAAGGCCTTGAGCAACCCGGTCATATCAGAAGTGTCCCTGCCCATGGCAGGGTGGGTTGGGACTAGATGATCTTTAAGGTCCATTCCAACTCCTTTAACATTCTAGGATTCTATGACTTTTGTTAAGGTTGCCTGTTTTTTTCCAAAGATACAGCTTTATGGAAATAAGCACTGGAACTCAAAAAAAAAAAATAAAAATTGCTGTGTCATTTCTAAATGAAGGGATTAAAAAAAGACAAAAGCCTATGCAGGAGAATGAGGGTGAATAGTATAAGTGCTTATGTTCATTTCAGAAATCATGAGGTCTGAGGTCTGTATAACAGTGAACTTATAGGGAAGGTATGAGGGAAGAGATCTAAAAGTAGATTTTAATTTTTTTTTCATTAATACTGTTTTATTGGAGCAGTATTACAACAGAGACCCTGATTATATCTGTCTTATTTCTGTTAAAAATATTTTCTTCCCTGTCCCATGGAAAAGCTACTAGATAGATGTTTAGCCTTTACTGAATTAGTCCCTCATGGTTTTTTAATAATATTCTAATAATATAAGAAAAAAAAAACTTCAAGTCAAAGTGCAAGCCACCATCTTTCAGCCCTTCATAAACGTGTTAATATTTTTCCTCATTCATCTTCACTTATTTTTTAATATAAAAGTTGAATGAGTTTAGTCCTTCCCCCCCCACTGTACACTCAAATCAGTAGATCCTTCCTCTACTCGGCCCAAATGAATTTGGAAGTTTGTTTTCAAAATAATCATAGAAATACAATACTTTTAAGCTGTCCTGTTTCCTACATGACCAGAAGCAATGAGCAAATCTAAACTACTAGCCTATTATTGTAACAAGAATTCCTCTGAATAAGTAGCAGAGAATATTTCAAAGTTTTTAAAAGTAATGTAAAAGTTAATTTTTCAAGTTTTATTTAGCTACAATAACCTTTCTATGATTGCACTGTAAACTGTTCCAGCTCATTTATTAAAGGAACAAACTTCATATTCCAAAGCCCACTCAGTGAAGCTAAGAATATGAAAAAATATTATAGAAAAGTTTATTGATTGCAAGTGGGAAAACTGATCATTGAGTTCCTTCCTACAATAATTCTAGAATTTTTCTAGGCTATTCAGGCTCTTGGACGCCAATATGAACTCCTATGAGCATAATCAACCTGAGAAGCACAGTTAGTGGAAAATTCCCATTATTATAACTAACTGCCAGCATTTTTAATGCTGTATGTAACTTAGTCTTGTTTTAATCTGACCTTCTGAAATGAAGGTTCACAATAACATGACTTGACCCATACAGAAGAAGACTCTTGACAAAAGTCCTCTTACTTAAGCTGTGGTCAGGGATTCCAATGTCACTCCTGCTAGTAATACCATAGCTGGAAAAAAGCCCCCAACAATATGTATCATCAGGGCTTAAAAATGGGGTGGGAGGAGAAAGAGGAGAAGATGAAGATTTTATCTTCAGGTACCATATACTATTTCAAGTACCACATAGGAAAAAGGCAGCAATAGGAAACTTGAAGATAATTTTACCCACAGAAAACAATTAAAAATATATCTATAAACACAAAATTTCAGTACTTAAAATGCTGCTATTTTGCTTGCTTCTCGAACCCCACTCAAGTAAGCTCCTGTAACTGTCTGAGGAAAGTGCCTATTTGTGGCCTGTATTAAAAAAAAAAAAGAAAAAAGTTATTTGTTTCTAAAACTATTAGAACAGGATATTTATATACTACCCCTAGGTTAATGGTGTTGATTAGCAAAACACGATCTTCCATAAGAAGCTGCTCGCCGATAACCTTAATTGCCAGTAGCAAAGATACTTACCTCACCAGCAAAAAAAATTTTTCCTTGTATGTCTTCAGCTATAATGTCATAAGCTTCCCCGCTGCCCCCTGTTTTCACAAAGCTGTATGCCATCTGGAGCCAAGGGTCGTTGCTCCATCGAGTAACAAAAAACTTCACTGGGTCAGGAACCTCCTGCATAATCAACACAGAAGTTATGCACTGCAAAGCAAAGTTCGTAATTGCATAGCTTTTTCTCACTAACAGTTTCTTGTAATCTTTAGAGTAATACAGTAGTATTAAGTACAGATTAGATTGCCTTTGGGAATTAAATTCTGGGTTTTTTTATTTTAGTACTAACCACAAACATAATTTATTTTTCTAGACTTGCCTGATGCCTGAAACATCACAACTGCACTGTTCTGAATGCAACAAATCTGCATATTGTAATATACCTAGAACTACACATGAGAAAAAAAAAATTCTCTAAATACAGACATACTCTTGTAAACAAATAATACAGATAACATCATTCAACATGTTTATATGAATAACGGAAGTGATTTTTGCCTTGGTTAGGCATAATGCTTTGCTACTTCTAGCTTGTTACATCTCAAAATGCAGTCATTTTGGAGATAATTTTATTCCAATAGAGAAATGAGATAACTTATCTAAGATCGGGAAAAGCTGTCTTGAGAACTAGGTTCAGGAGAAAACAAAGACCGGAAAGTCAGTGTCCGTAGCTGAGCCATGACAGTAACACCGTGTAGTCTTTGTCACATTGCAGCATGCAAATTCCACACAGTTCTACCAAAAAGAGCCTAGATAACACTTGCAAGAAGGCTTAGTCAGCTACTGCTGTGGCCCCCTCTGGAGGAGCTCATGCCAAGTTAACAGAAGCACCTCTGGTTGCCTGTTGCAGAATATCTGGTATTGACAAATATTGTTACATTCAGGCAGCACACGAGAGACTAAAGCTCAAGGAATCTAGACAATGACTAGCCAAGTATGGCAAGTTTCACAGGCATCGCAGAAGAAGTTCTGGTACGCCCCTGGACACCATCTTGTCTTTGAAAATCCTGCTGCGTTGTTGACAGGTGACTGAAATTCACAACTGCTCTAAACCACAGAGACAGGCATCAAAATCACTCTTCTACACCAGAGTGGCACCAAAACCAAAGACCTATTTGCTACATTCTCATAAGACCAAAATAGCAGGTATGTGGACTTTCATTGCACATGGTTCTAGTAACAACAAAGCCATTACCAAAAGTATGTTTTCTAGGAGTAGTTTGAGTTTTCAGATGCTGAAGTTCCTCCAAGATCATTAATTCTAATATCTGAACCATCAGTAAAACTTGAGAGATCACCCCTGAACATTATTAACACAATCATTCCTTGGGATCTAACTGCTCTGTTTAAATTAACAGAAGCATTACTATCTCTGGAGTAGAACGCAAATAACATTGCTAAGTGACAGTGTTATGCTTGCCCCAGATTTCTCTGATTTTCCTATTAGTTTTTATCCTAAAAATGATGATCTAAAAATGATGATCTAGGGGAAGGAAAAAAGGCAGAAATTTTTATCTAGTGTTTTTTTACAATGAGGATGTAGGGCCCATGCTACATAGTTTTGGCTATACCTCGAGGTAAAATGTCAATGGTTTTCGTATACCATAAAATTTGAAAGCTTTCTGTCTGTTGGCAAGTTAATCATCTCTTAATAAGAGGCTTCTCTTACCTGCTCCTTAAACAGCTCTCTGAGTACAGTCATACACTGTTGCAGTACTTGTTGATCATCTAAATTCTTAATGGTTACCACAGCATCTCCAGTGACCACTGACATTAAAATGCTTTCTTTGCCCTAAAAACAAGACCTTATTAGGTTATTAAGTATTTCTTGAAGAGTCTCTTTTAGTTGGTATTGCAAAGATATTTTCAGCTGCAAAGTAACTTTTGTTCTAGAGAAAGTGGGTTTGATTCCTTAGAATAAAGGATGCATATTCTACAGTATTTATGCTCAAATTACTACATCTTCTGATGTCTTGTTCACAGATCTGATACAGTCAGCCCCTTTTACAACTTACTGAATTAACTGAAAACTTCCTACTGCCTATGTAAAGGCTATACAAAAAAAAATTACATTTATAGTGTTATTCTTTGTGTGACCTCTTAAGCTCCAGTTCCTTGCCAAACTTCTACCTCAGCTGTACTCCATTTTCAAAAGGTGGTGACAAAGAGAATCTATTTAAATAATAGTTAGATATGTTTTGGATTAGGCCAATACTAAGTTCTTACCAGCAGATTTTGGACCAAGAAATGAAAGGTCAAGTCTACTGATATTTTGTTCCACTTCAAGACATCTGCTACCATGCAGAAGTTTTAGAGGTGAAGTGGTGACTAGGGAAGAGCACACAGGTTCTCAACTCCTTTAAAGAACTCTCCCTCTCTTGTTTATATAAGGCAATTCTTTCGTTACATAACTTGATAACTAGCAGGGAATAGTTATTAAGGAAATTAAGAATTATGTCTAGTGTCTCTGGACAGCACCAGCACACTGAACGTCATGTAAAATGAGCTTAAAAGTACTGGAGAGAACTCATTCAAGCAAAGCTGTATGCAAGTACAAATAATATAGTAACAGAGCACAATCTTCACAGGATAGTTTCCTTTTGGAGTAAAACATAAGGTTATAAAATGGCCTTTTGATTGATGCCAAGTGGTAAGCAGCAGTTGTTGTAAAAGTATGTAAAGGTATAATATAAATGTGTGATGTGTCTGCTTGGAACTGGCAGGGAAGAGAAACATGATGTCAATGCACTAGTTTGAATTTGCTTTGAAATTCATGAGCTTGGGACTGAGCCTAGACCTCAGTTTCCTACAAAACTTGATGTTTGTCTTTTCTTCTGCTATTGCACATAGTCATTCAGGCTACTGCAAGCCTGTAAGTATTAGTAAGGTAGCATGATCTTTTTGACAGGGTTTTTAGCTGATTTAAATGAGGGAACAGAAGTCCTAAACAGGAAGTGAGTGGTAGACTTTTTCTCACTTTGGTATATCTACAGTAAGGTATTAGAGACTTGTTTTCTGGATAGTTAGAGAATATACTTGCTTGTATATTACTTTGTATCCAAGCAATGGAAAACATTCCCATTTATTACAACAGAGTATCAATCAGCTTTTCCTTGATAAACAGCACTGCTTCCACTGCTTCTAACAGTAGCAAAGGTGGAGGGAAGAAGAAAAATTTCGTTTTTCAGTAATTATTGCACCTAGAATCCAAAGTGAATTTCTGAAGGGCCAACAGAAAATACAGCTAGCCTATCATACCTCTGGATCCATGTCATAGAAAACACTAAAGAGCCCACGTTGGCTAGAATTGGGTGGAACATGACCAAAAAAATCAGCTCCTTGAATTTTACTGTCCCAAAATCTGTAAGGAAACTGCAAGGCAATCTAGAAGGAGAGAGAGAAAGATAGAATTAAACCTTTTCATACCACAAAACTCATAATGGGGTATGGTATATGTTCTTCTAAATCTTTTTCCTTCCTGTTTCCACTCATTTAGAGACGCACCGCTCTATAAGTGGGTCTCAACAGAGAACACATGGGCCTGTCCTCCAAGGGAGACAGGCAAAGAAAAAAAAATGCTAATCTCATAAATTGCAAATGCACAGACGATCAAATTCACAATGGAATTCACTGTGTAAAATGCCCAAGAAATTCAGCAGATTTTTTCTGCACTTAAGTGATCCCCATCCTGTGTTGGGAATTTCTGAATCTTGCCTTTAAATTTCAACTTTGCTATAAATCCTGTTTCTGACATTACTCTGTTACTGTTTTGTTCAAGCACAGATCTTACTAGGGATCTTTTCAGGAAAGGCTGTGTTTTTGCACTGGGAAAGGGTAGGAGATTTTACACTGGTCAAATACACAACTTTTCTTCGTAAATAGTTTATGCATTTATTAGGTTAAAAAATAAACATATTATTGGAATTTTGGAAGATCCAAGACCAGGATGAAGGTTTGCTCAAAATTAGGCAGAAAGTGTTTAAGTCTTGAAATTATTCTGCAAACAATTTCTTTAAAAACACCATTAAGTTGGGAAGTCTAAGAAACAGAAATACATGATAATATTTTGCTCTTCTTGGCTACTGTATAAGAGTAAACCCAAATGCATCATAAATCCTGAAAAATACACTGCAAGAGCAACAGGGACAAAACAGCCAATGTTTCTATGAAAAGAAAACTAAAGATAATATGACATCACTTACCTTCTCAATGACTCCTGCTCCCAAACTATTAATGGCTTTAATTTTTTTTTCTGACAGTGGAGGATTAAACTGAATGGCATTTTTCTGAAGAAGGGCCAGTGGTACAGTCACTAATACCTGAAAGAAATAGCTACAATCACAACAGTAGTAAAACCTGAACACTGCACTTAAACCTCACAGCATCCTCTTAACTATTTTGGATTATTCTTGTAGGATGCAGCATAATAATTCACCAAACATTTCTAGATTAGTGTCTGGTGTTATTTCCCATTAATTGGAAACACATGCCTTACATTCAAGTGAGAACAGATCCCACAGTTCACCGATTATAGGTCATATTCTGTTGAATTGCTTGTATCAGAGTGGCTAATCATGCTACTAATACTTCCTGTAGATGATAGTCAATGGCTTTCAGATTAACAAAACTGTCTTTGTGAAAGGAGAGAGAGATGGTCAGTGTTTTGGTTTGATTTTAATTCCTTCACAGATCCCTTCTCTTGAAAATATGCTCAGTAACACTGTTGATGTCAATCCAATCTTTATCAAGTTTATATATCATTTTAAAAATTACTAAAAGCTAAATTACGCAGCATGAAGAAGGTGGGGATACAGGGAATAAAGGAAACTGAGATATACGGATTGTCAAATCCTGCACACCGAAGTGCAGATTTTAACAGGGTAGATTCACATGCTAAATGGGGTAAAACTGAGCAGGAAATGCAACCAGATGAGAAAAATATCACTTCAAAAACCAGATAAAAATCTATTTGCTTCACATTTTTAGTATTAACTTTATAGTACTTAATTCTTCAAATCAGCTTGTACTCAAAAACTCAAGCATGCTCACCAAAAATTAGGCTCTAGGACACCCAAATACAGGTCACTAGAATATGTGAGTATTCATCTTTGAGTGGGGACAAACTGGACTAAATAGTCTTCTGAGAAGGTAAAAAAAAAAAAGACAGAAAGGGCATGTACTGTGTATTCCCTAGAATCTTGGAGCATATTGGATACCTTTTGTGTTGTCCACACTGTTCCATCTGCAGTAGTGACATGCACTTCTTCACCAGAATAGTCAATGCTCTGTACCTATTGAAAGACAAATAGAAAGATTATACTACAAAATGTACATATGCAATGCAAATTCCAACAAGAATAGCTAATATAGCACCAGTCTGCAAACTAGAAAGTGAGGAACTTTCAGTATTTCCAGAGATACTGAAAGACAAAAAACAGCCTCTATGGAAGCTGAAAAAGAAAAATCAGGATTCTAACATATAAAATCATCATATCACAGTATTTAAGTACTGACAGTCCTCTGAGAGGATTTCCAGAAATGCAGAAATTGTCCTCTTTTTTTTTTTTTTCAAAGACCAATTGACATAATCACAGGCCCAGATTTGCCTGGTCCAAAAGAATACGTAGATATCACTGGGTACTTCAAAGCAATTCAAGACAGGCACTGCTTCCAGACTCACTGGGAAATTCAGCCGGATGTCCAGCCCTTCTGCCAGCTTCTCAATCACAGTTGAATATCCCACAGTGAGAAGAGTGTGATCTCCAGCAAATTGGGCAAAAAATTCATTGTGGTCCCATGAGCGTGCAGATACCTGTGAACAGAACATAACTAGCTGTTGCTACTGGTGAGGGGACATGGGTAGTAGCAAAAGTCCCACAGTTTAGAAGCCACCCTAGTCCCCTTTGCAAGTGGGAAAAGAAGTGTATCACCAGAATTTATGGCAATGCTGAAAAAATCAAATTGCTTATTTACCTAGTGCTACTATATAACACATGAATTGCTGGATTAAGAACAGTCATAGCATGGGTTGGTCACTAGCAGGTAGTTTATAGTTCTGCTTGGAAGAGAAAACAAGGAAAGTAGTACAAAAATCCAGGTGGATTGCAGTGTATTTATTTCAGTTGCCTGTATCTAGCGAAGAAATCAGATTTTACAGCCTTAGGACTTCATATAAAAATGGAAATACCTTATTTCTGAACATGAAGGGGAAAATAAGACACAAAAAAACTCAATGGAATTTTTCTGTCACTTTGGAGGTTCTTCCATTATAGCTTTCATTGGCCTTCTCCTCCAACCCCTGCAAACTTACAGGTAGTAAAACAGTGGTATTTGCACTAAGCAATTACCACTTAGCAGTGAAAAGTCTGAAGCAATTCTCAAATTGCTACTCAAATGCCAATTCCTATCACAGCAGTTGCATTTACTCCACATTTTAATTTTAAAAGTGAAGGTAAGATAGATCTTTCTTATTTCCCCTGAGTGCTCATGGAGTATGAAAACTTGACATGTCAATATATTTTCCACTGACTGCCATGGTACAGCACTGTCTTGCAGATTTTTGTTAGGTTCTTATGGCCTTCTCGGTTCAGATCAGATTTGTGCATCTGCACATATCAACCAGCTGTCCCACTGCCACAGTACAATTGACCCTAAATATCTTTAAATGTGGCAAAAGCACTGAGTAAATAACGCACTGCAAACAACGTCATACTTTGGTATTTCCTGAAGCTGCTTGGTTAAAACTGAAGTCACGAGGAGAGCCAAGGATCACACGGCCAACAGAATACCTAGGAGTGGAGAACTGGGGCCCACCATCGGGGTGTTGGAACACTTCAGAAGTTAAATGCATTTATTCTCAAGATACCTAGCAGGGTAGAGAAATACCTCAGTTTTTAAACGCAGAACTGAGAAGCAGAAGTCACACACAGCATCTGAGGAGGAGTAACTCTCCTGTGAATCCTACCACCCAGCATCTCGGCAAAATGCCCTACTCTGTACTAACCAACTACTCTCAACTTCTACATTAAAGAGAATCTTGGTGGAAGCACATCAAGAGCTCCCATCAGATTACCTAAGGCAGTGCTGGAGTCAGTGTCTTAGTGCTTTTAAAGAACAGGTTAGGGATGTAGGAACAGTAGGGATAGCTGATTCTTCCTCTGGGGCCATGGAATGGATCAGGTGACTTCTCGATGTTACTTCCAACCCTATTTTCTATGGAGCTCAGCCACTTCAGAACACAGCTGTCAAAACTCACCTGAGAGAGATTGCTGCCACAGGCATACTCCAAATTACTGAGATGGAACTGTAATACTTTTTCTTCCAGCTCACTGAACTGGATACCAGACTCCTGAATAAAGGCTTTATAGATTTCTTGTATTTTTTCTGTGAAAGAACATGTTTAAAATAAGAATATATCACAATTCATCATAAGTCCTACTGCATTTCAACACACTATTCTCTGGATCACAAGATTTTCAAGCTTGTTGCTAATTTGTACCAAGGTGTTTTTCTTCCCATAGAAATAAAACAAAAACAAAACAAAACCAAAACCAAATGACAAAAAACCACCACCCACAAGATCTTTCCAGTGATAAAGTACAACTTTGTTGTTTAATCACAGGTTTCCTTAATAAAATCTTGTTCGAGAAGGAAACATACATAGCTTCAGGAAAAATAAAGGTTAAAATTACAGAGAAAAAAGAGAAAACGAAACATACTGTGCATCAGCACAGCTGAGCTAGCCAGTTGAGACAGAAGAGAAATTAACTGCTTAAGTATCATCAATATAAAGTTAGGATATTTCAGGTAAAATACACTTTAAGATAATGGAGGATACTTGCAAATAAACCCTGATTAATTTTTACAAAATCAAAAGAGCTCAGAAATTGGATCTAGAGTTCACTGAAGAACATAGAAGTTGCTAATTCTGTCTTACAGAATCTGTGCTGAAGAGATTTGGGAGGCAGACATTTCTGAGCAAGTTTATTTTTTGCTGATGAGCTTGCACGCTGTAAGTGTAGTGGGAGGCGTTACCAATGGAGATGGGACTATTCTTGCCAGCAGAAGGCTTTGATCAGGCTCTTTTTTAGGCAGATTAGTCAAAAAGTATAAGAGTTACAGCTAGCTATGGCCTGCTTCAGCTAGAAGGAAGTCTTTTGAACTGCTAGTGCCTCTACTTGTATTGAAAAAGCTCCATCATGAAAACAAGATACTACCTGAGAAGTCTCTGTTGGATTTAAGGTCAGATATGCACGTTGAAAAATGTCTGATGTAAGAACCAGTTTAACATAAAAACTATGAACTCAGCCAACATCTTCATTTTGCAATACATCTCCCACTTACCACCAAGAGGAACATCTTGATGTTGGGTTTTATCTTTTCTCCACTCAGAGACGACATCTAGGATGGCATTGAAATGAAAGTCCATACGTTTATCAATAGTGGGATCTGTTATCCTTCCGCCTTCCTGGATCAAGTCACATTTCTCCCCTAGTTTGTGCATTTTAATGCCAAGCTTAAGAAAAAGACATTTTATTGCTTTTTTAAAGATGGAAAAACTGCAGTGCCTATCCTGCTCAAAGTTATTTAAAGCAAGATGAATCCCTCAGATTTAAGTGATACCACTTAAAACACATCCACAACTTTAAACAGTCAGATTAACTCTTGTTTTCCTAAAACTGGAATACCAGCAATCCTTCTATCTGTTAATTGTTCACAAATCATTTTCTCCCACTTTTCCACCCTTTTCTTTATCGGGGATTCATAGAAACCTCCTCTCCAACTTTTCTATCAGGCCAGGGGCTAGTACAGAGATGCAGAGTCTGGTAATCAAACATGATGAACCAGTCTCCTTTATTTCTACCTCAATTTATTGTCTAAATTACAATTAAAGTCAGTTCCTTTCTACAACTTCCTGGTGCCTGAGGCCTAAACAGTTCCCTGAATTCAGGAACTGACAGGATATTGCTTGCCGGTTATCACTAATTTTATTAACAACCAAGCAAAGAAAGAAATTACTTGGAATTAAAGCTAATACCTTGCTTTGCTTGTCCAACTTGCATTGAACACAACAAAGCTAAATCAGAATAAAAACGTTTTTATGTTCTATAGAGTCAGTCTGGAGAGAATAGCTCAAACATAGTACTAATTTCTTCCTAGTGCCTTGTTACTTAGGGCGTGCTCCAGTGTCTGTTACATATCCTCACATCTCTCTAGGCTGTTGGTCACCCCTGCAGATCTCAAGATACAGTTCTACTTCCAATGAAAGATGACGTTAAATGATCACAAAAGGAGGAGTACCCAAAGTGTATTACAGAAGTCATTGTTCCTCACCTAATAAATAAAACATGATTTTTTTTAAAATAAAAATAAAAATTTCCTCATGACACTATAGGGCAAAATGGCATGGGCTGGATTTGCATGCATCTCTGAACAAAGTCCATACTCAGCTTCCACTTGGAGAAATGCGGCTGCCTGCCTCAAAAAACCCTAAACCAAACCAGCAAATAATAATAACTTTTAAAGAAATTGAACTGCAGCATGTTTACATCAGTAGTTGTTAGGCATATTAATCTTAATTTGCATGGAATTCAACTAGAAATATCAAGGCAGAACAAAGGCAAGTCTGTCACAGAAGCAATAGCCTCCCACAGTAAAGCCTTTCTCAGCCCTAAGGAACTCTGCTGGGGACCTTTTACATTACTATCTCTAGAAAAAGGAAAAAAAGTGGTTCTGAAGCTGGTGCCACCTTGTTTTACTTTACATAATGTGCTTGAAACCATTCTACATCCCTTCTCCATTCCCAACTGTTATCAAAGATATAATAGCAATGTGGAGTTTACTTACAAGGCAGGACAGCGTTTAAGTCATGTCACAAAAAAGGACTCCCACCCTTACCCAGCCAGCTGAACCTGGCTTTAACAACAGTTTTTCACTAGTGATTATTTATGACCACTGCAGAGAACCCACTTGCTCACACATTAGTGCCACTGGGTTGTTGACACATCCATTGACGATTTGTGCACCTCTTCCAACAGTGACTCCTGTGAATGTCTTATCATCCCACACTCGGCCACCAATTCTGTCTTTAGCTTCTAAGATAATGACCTATGACAAAAGGTAGCTTAGTAAATTGTAATATTTAATTATATTAAACATATTTGTTCAACTCCAGAGCAAAGGAGAAAACAAAACACAAAAAAACCCCTGAGCAATCCAGCAATGCTAATAATCTTAACACTTTATTTTCATTTGTGGATCCTTTGTAGTTAATTTATGCATTCAAATTGTCTTTTAAGGGTTACCCTTTTGGATATACACATACAAAGATAACTGTTACTTTAGAAACAACCCTTCTTTTTAAAAAAGCTAAAGACCTATTTAGGAAATTTCAAAATTGGAGCTTCAGGCATGCTACAGGCTACTAAACACAATAATCTGGGTACAGTGTCTCTATAAAATATATGCTGCATGCTTTGTTGAATTTTAGATACAAATAAATGCTGTTTTTAAACATCAGATTTACTCAGCAAACCCCCAGATTTTACAAATTAATTAGGATGCCCTATACATACATGTTTGTAACAAGAATGTAGGGGTTTTTTTCATTTTGATGAAGAATACTTTAAAAGCAGAGGAAGTCTGATTTTTTAAAGTAATGTACTCTAAAGCTTCTTACCTTAATTCCAAAGTTGTGCAGTTGTCGGGCTGCTGCTAATCCTGCTGCACCAGCCCCAACAATAATAACAGATTTCTAAAAAATATTAAAATATTTAAATAAATAAAAACAGTTAGAGCTAAAATAGAAATTATCTTTTCACTCTCATTTCTCTTTTTGCTAACATTAAAAATATCTGTAGGTTTCAGAAGTCTGGGCTCTCTTGTCCTGTGAAGTAACCCGTGATAACTTTTAAAGATAACAGTACATTTAATACAGAAAAAAGATCAATGGTAGCTTTGAAAATAGCTAAAAGTTTTTAAGGACTTCAAAAGAAGACACCTGAGTTTCTCTTAAGAGAAACAGATGAAGTTATCAGTAACAAAAGCAGCAAAATCTAACTGAAGATAACAGACAAGAATCACACTTACCTTGCAATGATTTCAATCATAGATTGGGTTGACCAGTAAAAACTATCTTATAAATTAAAAACATATAAAAATACACTTCCTAAATGTAATCAACTTAGAATTTCTAGAAGGTATTCCATTACAGAATACATTCATCTGATAAGTTTTGGGTGCTGTCAACCAAATTGCTAGTCATCAACATGTACCCTTTAATCATAATTCTTGCAAACCGACATAGAATAGGAGTTGCCTCATCTACGGGAGCAGAGGTGTATTACAGGGTTAAGCCACAAGAAGAACATAAGGATATTGTGCATTTTTCACACAGTTCTCATCCATCTGAACAGCTCGTGGGAAGCACAAATCCATAGGACTGAATTCCACAGATTTTAGTGGGAAAAAATCCTTGTTTAATGTCTGTAGCTTCCACAACCATTGAAGGCATTGCCATGTGTTAGCTTTTAGATGTAATTTTACCTGTCATTCCAGCCATTTAGGCAAACGAGAAAAAAATCCAGAACCAAAAAAGTATTACATATGCCATATAGTTTTATAACATTAATAATGTAGGGATTATTACAGCAACTTACGCTGTGGTATTCCTTAGGAAGAAGGTACTGGTCAGGACCGACTGACAAAAGCCCTGTATTGATTAGCCCTTTCCTTGTCATAAAATAAAGTATCCTCTCCATTTCCTGTACACAGCGAATACGCACAAGCCCCCGAACAATGATATGATGGATACATTTCTGAGGGGTAAGAGCCTCCTGCAAAGAAGAAACAAAGAGTAGAAAATGTTGATTTTCTAATATTCCATTTTTTCATGTGTTTACATCATATTTGAACTGCAAAGCATGGTAAAAAAAAATCATGATTCAGGCTTCTGAGAGCATTTCAAAACCTGGAAATTTCTTGCTAGTCAGCTTTACACAGCAAGGGAACAATTTATTGAGATTAACATGGAATAAAAACAAATGAGTCTACAAGATACTCCCGCAAACTCCATGGTGTGTTTCATTAGTACAGGAATGGTATTGAAATGGATTCCTGCTTGCAAAATGAATCTACCTCGTGGCAATGCTCACAATGACATTCCAGTAAAATCCATTCCAAAATGGCATTCCAAGTAAAAAATAGATTAATATCCAAAACCTTCACATAAATGCAGACATCCATATCAGAGAGCTGTGGTATGTGAAACGTCAGCAGTCCTACTGAAGACAGTGTCATAGAATTAGCCTAAGTAAAAAGACACCTGTCCAACAGTCAGGTGAAAAAAAAAATCATAAAGCATCCACAAAACACTGTTTGGAAGTGCTTAAGCATCCCTTTAAAAAGTTAGACAGCTGGGCAGATAGAGTAGAGTTTTAATACTTCAAAAACTTTTGTATTTTACTGCAAAAGGATCTTCTATGCATTAAATCTAAAAAAAACCCCAACCAGACCAAACCAACCAAACAAATAAAAAACCTCAACCCCAAACTCCCCCAGAAAATAGCCAATCTTAGAATGGATTCTCAAAAACACGGGAGCAATTTTTCTGTTGCACAAGGAGACATCTAAGAATAAAGTTCACATCCCAGAAAAGTTGCTATTATTTTTAAACAAACAAATTAACTATCAGCATCTCTTACCTTGCAGTTTGTGTACCACAGAGCCAAAATCAAGTTTCTCAGTGCCAAGTACATGGTAGGGTCTCGTGAATATTCTGGGAACTCATAGAGCTCATCCAGTTCCATGACATCCGGCCTCACACAAAGTGCTTTCCCACATTCATTGGGTTGGTAAAAAGGCTGGAAATACTTGTTCATGCCTGCAACTGAATAAGGACACACCAGGAGCTAGTCATATTCCATCATATCTTCATTATATCCTTTTCCCTCTAAGATGATCCATTGACCTCACGTGGATAAACAAGTAGGGAAGCTTTCCAGCCTCTAGCCACCTCCAGAATGATATCATTTATATTGCTCTCCTCTCTCCTGCCCTCTAGGCTGTGCAGCATTAATTATTGTCCTGCTGCCTGATGGGTACACCTTGGGATCTATCAGAGCTGTTTTGTCAACGAACAGTATGTGCGCTCCAATGCCAAGAAAAGTCCAACAACGAATAGGACCTAAATTCAAGTCTGAGGTCTACCATCACTGTATAGGCTCAGGCAGCATTCTGAACTCCTTTCTGCTTCAACTCCCAATACTGCCCAGAGTGGATAGTAAATAAAAGTAATCATTTCCACGTGTAGCTTTGGTAGCTCTGTAAAATGAAGTTTTCTGCTAAGCAGATAAATATCTGTTGAACAGATGAACTGATTTATTTTGAGCCCCTAAGGAGAGCAAAGCCTGCTAAGACAACACAGAAGCTGAACTTCCCTCAAAGTACTCTCTCTGAGATGAGTATGGGAATCCTGAATTACCTTTCTCCTTACCTGACCTATTCTGCACATCCACACTCCCAAGTTGTCGCTCTCAGAGCTGTCACTAGCAAAAAAAATAACCTAAACAGAATCTGAGTGCCTTAAGAAATCAAATCCTTTTTTCCAAAGCCCCAAAGATCCACAATATCAAACCTAGCAGAATCCTGTTTTGTTTTTTTTCATAGATCTTCATTTCCTTAAGAATACAAACAGTCTTTAAGTACTCGCATGTTAATTTCCTGTTTCTATAAACAAATTACAGGTGGTACACAAAAAGACTTTGCAGTCTATGCTTACTCCCTAAAGAAATGCCATAGGAAATGTATTACCTTTATCTTAGAAATTAGTAAATGGCATCAAAGAAATACAGAGGGAATCACATAGAGTGTGTATATTAGTGCCGAGAACAGAATCAGTATTCTGAATCAGAAGAATTATGTGCCTTATGAACTCAGCTATACGGCAAAATTTATCACACCTATTTAAGCAACAGAGCCCTGCAGATGGCCCTTACCAGTCAAATTAGGCACGCTCTTTAAGTGCTCTAACTTCACAAGGTTGGATTCACCAGGTAACCGATTAGTGCTGGTACAGGATGGACTCATGCCCACGCAGTCTGGATAATATGCAGCTAGAAAGGGAGCTGCCACACTGTCTTTCAGCAAAGGAGGGAGTATGAGCATGGAGTACCACCAATGGTCTGAAACTTCAGCCACTCTCTGGCCAAGCGAAGAAGTGAAGGAAAGAGGGGAGAAGAGAACATGTCAGTACTTTGAAAACGTTGGAAAATGAACCATTCTCCCCCCTCCCTCCAAAACTGAGACCAAAAAGCACTAGAAGTACCAATCTCAGAATTGCAAGTCATAAAGACATTTTCTCTCCCTCTTTCCCCTTCCTCAGCCTGACACAGAAAACCTCTAGTATTGATCTCTTCCTCAGAAACGGAGCTGGCACTTCACAAACTCCACACCCGCGTGGAAAGCAAACGGATGAGACATGCCATAACACATCTATGCCTTATGCCTTTTACAAAACATTTGCAGTCATTTATGCATCCAGAAATCTGAACTTAGAAAAGTCTACACTAACTGATCAATTTAATTTAGATTCTATTATCCCCATCAAAGACCTTTTAAAACCCTAAGAAACACTATTGATTCAGCCTTAACTTACAAGTAAACATGCATTAAGGACACAAAGCCAGAAAGCTTCGACAAGAGTCAACAACAACCCCGAATACGTTCCCTGAGATAGAGGTACCTCGAGTACACTTGTCAACATTGGCTTATTGAACATCAGAGCACATGAAATCTGAAATGCAGGGTTACATGATCATAAGCCCCTTGAAACACCAACATACGTCTTGTATGCACATTTCGTATTATGAGGGAGAGGAGAGAGAAAACATGTTTAGATGTTCTCATGCAGTATTCAAAAAGAGGAGACTAGCTTGACTAAAGATAGAAACCACCTGAAAGACAAGGAAATTTTACGATGAGGAATTTTATTTGAAAGCTGGCAACTGAATACTGTCTTGCCTGATCAAAAATGAGAATTAGGAGTAAACCTTGAATCACAGGCCACAACTCAAAGACACCATGAATCACTTGAAAGCTAGTTGGTATGGTAAGGAAAAAGATGAGAAAGTAGAAGGCTCTAGGCTCTGTTGCAAAGAGTATCTGACAGTTTCCTGAGCAAAATGCATAAATACTGACATAATTGGCCAAGGACAAAAAAAAAAAAAAAAAAAAAAGAAAAGAAATATAGGATTGATTTCATATTCTAAGACAAATGAGGAGGACAGCCACTACTCACCAAGTCCTCAGGCATGGAACATTGGTCTGAGCCCTCAGTCTGAAAGAAAAGTGAATGGTATCAGAGCTTTTCTTAAGCTGTACAGCAAAAATTAAATATAAACCAAAGTAATTTTCTATGGCATAGTTCTTTAAACTAAAAAAAAGTGTTAGTGTGAGCCTTCTGTAGCAGAGCTGATTGTAAACAAAAAAATAGTAGAGAAACATATGGGTTAAAACCACAACACACCACAAAGCAAAAGCACCCAAGAAAGTGTTTCTCCTTTTTTAAGTTAGTTTCTACTGATCGGACATTAAAATATACATTCTATTTCATAAAATGGGGTGGAACACTGAAAGAAACAAATTAAGAAAAAAATACAGACTTTTATAGAAAAATTCCACATTTTCCACAGTGACTCTTCCAGTAGAGACTACAGAAGAGAGTTTCTCATTTATTTAAAGAGTATGTTTATAACAGAGTTTCAAGATTAAATGCTGACCCTTCAGATTTTCACAAAGTCAGTATTTTCAGTTTATGTTCTTTCATGCTATAAGTGCCATATAGATTCTATGGCACTTTAAGGACTCTTTAAAGACTCTTTCAAATTTCAGGAGTTACCTTCGTGACAAAGCTGAAACTTTTCATGTAAAGCCCATGACAGACTTGATAGAAATTCAGAAAAGCTCACTGAGCTTTTCAGATGCTTTCCTCAATAACGAAGAAAGGCCAAACATAAATGAAATGAACATTTTGGTGTACGTCTATTTTGTACATGCTGACAATCTTTCCATAGCTTCAGAATGAAGGATTTTACAATTAACTGTGCAGATAAAGATATTTCAGATACTTTTTTCTTGACATTTCCAGTCAGAAAGGTCCAAACAGTATGTAGGCCTGTCACTGTGCAGCTCTCCAGGCCATCAGACTATCATTTTGACATTAGAGACACTAAGCAGCAAACGAGAAGAAATTAATTTCTGCAAACAAGAAATACCAACTTGTTGTTATGTTTCAGTATGAGCAAAACTGTTCTGTGTTACCTTGGTGGAATTGTTCAGTTTCATACCACATCTGTATGTTTTTGCTATTTGTGGTGTCAGCTGGATTTCCTTTGTCAGCTGACGCCATTTACCACAGTCTGGCTTTGTGCACTGCACCTACAAGTCAAGAAACAAACATGTTTTTACTTGTTGCTGTCTGATTACAAATAAGATTAATGCAACCAGTTAGGAAAAAGTAAGATGTGAGAAAGTTGTCAATTATAATTGTTAAATTCATTCTCCTGTAATCATCAGGTCATAAGTAAGGCATTTGATATACAGAAATCTTGTGCCCATCTCCAGCAAGACTGAATTTCTGCACAGAAGCTAAGGCCAAAATTGATTCAATGCCCAGTTACGATGGTTTTCAGTGGACTTTGCAAATACTACTTCAAAAACATATTCTTCACCACTTAAAGAAAAAACCAATCAAACATAAAACTAAATAAAATACCCCTACCACCAAACTTCTTTCCATTCCCATCTTTCTTCTTCTGCTCTTTTTACCCAGGAAATACAAAATCTGTTTTTGAAGTCTTTCACACTCACACTTTCCCATAGCTGGTATGCTCCCTTTCTCTGCCAAATCTTATTCTACCTGAACATCACACATCGTAGCTGCTACTTCACAGAAAAGTAACAGAAGGTTGGTTTTTGTTAGGTGTGGATAAAGTCTCCAACAGTGGAGGAGCTGATCAGAATTATTATCTTGAACTTTTCCATAGTCCTCTAATACTAGAAAAAAAACCTATAAAAATTCAGCTGACCTGCTGGTTGAACAGCAGAATACCAGAAACACATCAGAACATTGCATTCTTATTAAATAAATGACCTTTTATCTTACCCAGTAAGGAAGCTGCTGATCAGCCATAAAGGCTTTTGGACTGGGCTCACTTTTACCATTACTTGTCCAAATCCTTTTCCAGGCAGTGTATTTCTCATAACCATCTTTATGGCTAAGAGAAAAGAAAACAGCAAGCGGTCAGAAAATTGAATGTCTAGTTCACTTCAAGCAAAGCAGTTATTCTAAAATTGAACATTTTAAAAAGGACAGAGAAATAAGGCTGTAGAGAATATCGTATTTTTCCTGTTAAAAAATGAGAAAGTCATGGTTCTTATGATAGTAATAAATTGCATCCTGACCATTATGTCCTCTTGCTTATGAACACACTTCCTTGTGTCTGAGGCCTGGACTGAGTGATGGGTGCTGCTGAGCACATAAGCACACAAAAGTCTTCGTAAGGACTTAGGCTGGATGTAACGCCCACTCAAACAGGAAGGAGCGTGAAGCTGAAAGCACTCTGTGAGCCTGACAAGAGTCTTCATGGTCACTGAACCGCAAGAGTTAAATCTCCTTGCTGATTTGATGTTACAGAGAGGAAAGGTCTCCCGAACTCACATTGTAAAGTTAGTTTGCTTTATAAAGGAAAATAGATTTACTTAAAACTGTTCTCATAATTTCGTATTTTCTAACATTGTTTTTTAAAAAGACAAAAGCTTCAGAACAACTGCACATACAAACCAGCCTGCCTAAACCAACCAGTTTTGTTCACACTGCTCTGTTTCAATTGATTAGTCCATACAATACTTGCAGTTTCAGCACCAATATCTAAGCCTCACTCTGACTAAAGCAAGCACAGAAAACAAGTCTTTGTATTATATTTATGTACATGATGTTTCAACAGTTGTAACATCTGCCAAATTTTAATAAGCTCTGAAAAGATGCAACCTGAATTGGCAAATCTACCTTCGGTAATAGTGGTCAAAACATTCATTGCAGAAGTGTTCCCCACAGGAAAGATGATACCATCTAGATGTATACCCATTTTTAGCACATCTGTAATGCAGGAGACATAAAAATAGCTTTACAATACATTTAGAAAAATAAATCTATTAACAGTAGCACATTCTAAAACATGAACAAAATATTAAGAACAAGCCAGGGCTTTATGTTACATTCATGAAGGCTGACTTGCATAAAGCACTACAGTCATACAAATAACAATAAGGTCATTTCAGTTGTCTCAAACATTTCCAGTTTCCAAACTAAGCAACACCAGATGCAAAGGAGGCAACATGTACATAATGTGCAGTTATATAGCTGGCTTGGCTTCCAGCAGCCTCCCTCTAACAATGGTCAGCTGAGCCTGTCTTTAGTACCCTTTAAGCAGGCGTTTCCTGAACGTGAAATATGTTTGCTCTTAGAGTAGATATGTGCTGTGACACACAAAGTGTCTTGCAAATGTATAACATGACAAAGTCCCTCTCACAAGAACTTACAGTTCCTTTACTTTGTTCCATTTAGTTCTAACATTAGTGCAGGGGTGGGAGGGATCATTTAAATTAGCATTTTTCTTGTACATGTGATCAATTGATTCATAAGTCATTACAATGTTCTGTCCCCAGAACAACTGACAAAACCATAAAGTCAAATCTGAACACAGAACAGATGTTGCCTATTATTTTCTCATGACCGAGTTGCAATTTTAACCCAGTGACAGAAAACCCTGAGGAAGGAGTTAAACATTCTGGGCATTTGTTGTGTATTACTCTCAAAAAGAAATATCCATTACAAATGTAATTTTCATCAGACAATGCAATTGTTCTTCCCTCAGAAAACTCTCATTAAACCTAATGAAATGGTTCAAGATAAATGCACAAGGTAAAAAGCAGTGACCTAAGCTACTGACTGAAACAGCCATGAAATGATTTCATCTCAAATAAAAAATGTTGAAAGTACGTATTTGGGAGGGGTGGGAGGGGTGAAAATCAAAATATTAAAATAACAATTCAAAAAGATGAGTAACCAGTATCTATTGTTTCCTAAACAAAAACAGTACTATCACCAATGCTGATCTCACAGGTGCTCACTTCATTTTCCATTTTGAAAGCAAGTTTAGCCTCCTCAGCTTACACTAATGCTCTCACTTTCACAAAAGCAAGGCATGTTCCAGAAGACACCATTAATAACATAAGTAAGCACATCCTAAAGATATTCTATATCTGAATAAGCAACTTGCCCAGTAGAAAGTCATCCACAACAGGAATAACTTGTGACACTTTCCTGTCATCTTAAGACTCCTATTAGTATATCTTTCAATTCTCCCTCTACATTTAGAAATAAAGGAATTTTTCAGAATACAGTTAGGATCCTAGACTTCAGCTGCAAGTTTAGAAAGTCCATGAAAAACACAAATAAAAAGAAATAAACCTTTCAGCCGCACTGGCAAAGCAAACAGGACATGTTGCGGTGCATCCAGCTTTTTCACACTTCCTATATTTCTTCTCTGAAGCTTCATCATCATCATCTGCTGCTGCTTCAGCCGCTTTTTTCTTCACCTAATAAAGAATAGCTGAAATCTGACCAGAAATTACACAAACACATCTTCTACAAAGTGGCGTTCAGACAGTTTTTCAGCTTGTGAGTGGCATCCAACAGTTAAATGAAATGAAAATCTTTGTATCCATTGTGAAATAGCTGCAGCATGAAACAGCTGTCAAATTAGGTCAGTTTTTTCCTACCAAAAAAAAAAAATCACAAAAAAGCAAGCCACAAACCCACAGCAAGACTGGAAATATCATTTAAAGCTAAAAATGTCTTGCCTTAGTCTAATTGATGCCATTGAAGAAATTATAAGCAAAAATTCCAGTTTAAATTGTATTTTAAGCTCCATCACATGCCAATGAGTCAAGCCTAATGCATTCGTTCTATTTCTCCTTCAGAAAATCTCCTCTTTGCATACTTATTGATATCATTTAGTGGCAATCCTATCTGTGCCTCAAATAAAATATTATAGCAGGCTTAGGGCCTTTTTTTTTTATACAAAACTGTATACCAGATGTCTCTTCTGGGCTTCAAAGGTACTGTGTATTGTGTTGTTTTAGGCCTCTGTCTGGATGGGCAGACAGCTTCTTCTAACTGTACAGAAATCTGTGATTGTATTTTTAATGTATTAAGCATTAACAGGCTACATTGAGTATTTATCTTTCTTGAATATCGTTCACAAAATGAGACGCTTTGCCTGCTCGTTCACAGAATTACCTCATTCTCCCCCTCTGTGGGTAGGTACTCTGAGGCCTAACTTACCCACAATGAAGCCTGCTTTCTTTATGAATGTCAACAGAAAATAAAAAATAGCAAAGTACGAACCCACGTGTTTTTGAATTTTATAAATACCTGTCTTCCAGAACTCCTCACAGGAAGACTGTCTGGAGACTGATCTGAAGAACATGCCTTTTTTTTCGTTCGTACCCTTCCAGTTGACATTGTATTGTTAGATCTGAAAAAAAGTAGGCAGTAGTTAATAAAAAAGATTAAATTGCTTGCTTTTGAAGAGTTGTCTAATCACCTGGGCAGTACATTCACTTATAACACCAGTTTTGACAGAGTTACCTAGGTAAGAATCTGTTCAGCTTGACTATTAATTCAGGAGGAAAATGAGAATGAGGCATTACGGGAAAGGAACAATACTACTATTTTAAACTAAATTCGGAGTTAAGATTAGATCCCTGAGTACATCTTGACAGGCTGTTCCAGATCAGCATATCCTGGATTTCAATAATCTGATTTGCATTACGTGAAGACCTGGACTGGAATTTGGGTTGGCAAAGTGAACAGACATCACTTCAATGCTGGTGCAAGCATTCAAATACCACTCAGAGCAACACTCGTCCTGCTAACTACTGGTTTATTGGTAGCAAGAGATTTGCACTCTAAAGCGCTTTTCCAAACAGTGTACTGGAGAGATGTTCAATATCAGGTAAACAACCAGTTCCAAGACTTGCACATGAAGTGCAAGTACCTCCTATGAAAGTATATCAGAATTTAAAGTCTAAACTGCAGTTGCATTGAAGCTTTAGGTGACTGGAATGTGTACTATAGGAGAAAATAAAAGATTTACGGCACGAGAGAGCTCTGTGGCTGTCTTTGACTGCATTGGTAGGAATGCAGAAAAGACCACAGTTTATCATATAAACTGGAAAACATAGAGTGTGAGAAACTATGCAGCAGAAATATGAAAGTATATTTAAAATGGTATTATCAAAGGCATTCTTTGACATGGAGTAAAGCACAAATAAAGAGACCCTCGTGGAAGAATTAAATCTACGAGTGCTCTACCACATACAGAAAGGAAGTGGAAATAAATCCCTTGTACAACAGCACTGAATCTTGAATGTTATCTTGTTATAACAGGGATCTGTTTGTAATTATGTTTTTTTTTTATATACTTTTATATATGTATATATATGGTACTTCTCAATTCTCCCTATTTCAGGCTGCATTTTCCTTATTCAAGCTGTTAGTGATGGACACGGCAGTGGTATCTTCGTTCAGAAATTCTGCTCAAAGTAAAGGTAACAGGAGAAGAAAATGGGAATTTTCAAAAAATTTCAAATTAAGCTGATGCAAATCAAGTAAACTGGTGCTTCATTTGCTTCTTGAGACAGAAGAAATTATTTGGGGAAAGAAGAGAAATCATATGATATCCACATAAAGTGGATATATTTTACATCAGTAAAAAATTAGTTCAGACAACCCAATATAAACT